>NW_027493837.1:0-213810 GCF_021521415.1 Bidens hawaiensis
GTGTTGAAAACCGGCCCTCGATTAACCGGCTGATTGACCGTTGACCACTAACCACGTTTTTAACAAGCTCCAAACGTCATAAAACATCGGAAAATCACACCATTGTACGCTATCACTTGCCAAGTTGCTTTCGGTTTTGTTTTTTTACGTACGGTTTTACTATTTGAGCTTCAAAGTTTTAACCACCGGCTAACACGAGCTCCAAACGCATAAAACATCGGGAACTTACACCATTGTTGCCAAGCTGCTTTCGGTTTCCGTCTTTACTTACAGTTTCTACTATTCCGGCTTTAAAGTTTTTTCGCGTTTTTATTATGACCTAGAAATTAATAGTATCTTGAGAGTCACTTCCAACGGATATGTTATCGAAGGACTGTGCACAGGACCAATTTACATAGTAAATTAAAATGGATATTTTAAATAATTAAGATACAATATAAATCAAATATAATCAAGTATTTTTTTATTGATAACATATATATTGAAAATGTGCAACTATTACCTAATCAACATCAAACTTGGCTTCAAGTTTGGAGATAATGGAAGCATCTTCAGTCAACTTGTTAATAGTGAACCACTTGTAATTGTTGGTAATGTTGTAGTATGCGATATCAATTTTGAAAGCTATTTTTGTCTCCAACCAACTCATCCACTTCAGGAGGAACCATGTTAATAGTGTCATCCTGTAATATAAACTAAAAGAGTTAATAAAAGCATAAAACAATTAAGTCAAAATAAAATACCAGCAACAATAGTTTAATAGAATTTAACCTCAACAACTCTATCAAAGTAATTCTCCACCATACTTTTTGAACAACTTCCTTGCCTCACGAATCATGATCAAACATTATGAGAGAATCAACAGCGGTACAATCTTGTAATTGTAAAGGAACTTTAAACCTATAATATAATTAAAATAATTTAACTTGCAAGACGAAAAAAACTAATAAAATTAAATTAAGTAGTTCACAACAATAACTTGTAATGGAAAATGAAATCTAACCTTGGAACAACTGAGATAAAGTGGCATGCTTCTGTAGGGCACTGAATTAAATGATTTGCCTCTGCACCATCAGTTCCATTATCTGTGTCACTTACAATCAACATTCTTGTGACCCTTTTGTTACATCTGCTACAAGCATTGTAGTACTTAGTCCAGAGCAAGACAAATGGTGAGTTTTGTTTTTAATGTGTAGTAGTGTGGTAGCCCAGTATATACATCTATATATCACACATCATAATATGATAACAATATTAAAACAAGAGAACCAGGCGATGAAAACCTATCGTCCCCCCTATCGCCCCGTTTGTAGCGCTGGGGTGGGGGAGGGGGTGGTGTGCCAGCAAAAATCGCCCATATTCATCGCCCACTATACATTGTCTTACAACTTACACGCTAGATTTTAAGATGTAAACTATATGAATAAATAAATAAATTAAGAAAAACTAATTACTTGATTTTAAATGTAAATGTTAACCAACAACTCACGACACTCCACGGTGATATAGCTGAGCAAACCACTCAAAGTATGAATGATCTGAGGAATCTTATAGAGGAGATTAACGGAGAGCAAGCGGAGCGTCACGCCGCCCTGATGGCCGCCCTAATCGCCGTTGGAGCGGAAATCCGTGTCGTTTATCTCGACGTGAAGCAGCTTAAGGGCATATTTGAATCTATATTTGAAAGTCGTGGTGGTAATTCTCCGGGTGAAGATCTTACCGCTTGATCAATGATGATTTGTATTTTCATGTTCACTGTTTACATTTCTGTTCGATAGTAGTATTCTCAAGTTTCTGTTTAATAGTTGAAGAGGTAGGTCCCAGCAGAGCCCAGTTGGACCCGCAGGACTCACCTTGAAGAGAGACGTCTGCGCAGAAACCAACTGGATCCGCAGGACCCACCATGCTCAGAGACGTGACGTCCTTACGCGCAGTACGCAAGCTGTTCCCGCAGGAAATGCCTCCCAATGGTGAAGTACTCCGCCTGTTCCCGCAGCTGCGGATACAAGCCATCAGGGAAGGCCACCCGCGCAGCAAGGCTACACGCACAAGGCACTTAGCTCTCAATAATTCAGTTGTCACCTGAAGGAATGAGCAAAGCCGGGAACAATCCCGCACAAAGGCGGGAGGGGGAATACTCCCGCCCAAATAAGCCAGTCCGTACGATACGGGAAGATCTTTTGTACTGTACCTGACGAGGTATGGGCAAAAGATCTGACCAAAGATACGACAGCTCATTGACAACAGTATGGCGAGCAGCATGCTCTTGTACTGTATGTCACTATTAGCCGCTGCATACTCACCAACTCCTGTCATACCACGTGCATAGCCGGCAGTTGGTGGAAAAGGAATAGTACACAGCAGGCCTGGTCACTGTCAGCCGCTGCCTACCCACCAACTACCAGCATGGCACGTGCGTAGGCCACAGTTGGTAGAACAGGAATACTATTCAGCCGGCTACACCTTCTTGGAAACCTACCTTCGGCTATAAATACCCCAAATGGTATGATCATCTTATCATCATATACTATCTCGTATTACATATTATACCTGATATCTGCTCTAGCAATATCTTAATATACATTTATATTCAAGAGCAATCTAGTCTGATTCTCACGCCGGAGGGTGGTCACAAGGAGGAACCCCCCCTTCTCAGTGACGAGCTCACGGTGTCTGTTTTGCAGGTTATCAGAAGAACCATCTTTGCCGGGTCTAACCCCTCGTGGGAAACATTTATTTAACCCCCAGGTTATCCGTAATCTACCCGGGGTAGATTAGTGTTTCTTCATTGGCGCCATCCGTGGGACAAAAGCTAGAACTTCATTTCTTTTCAGTTTTTTCAAACTTTTGGAAAGATGGTTAAAGAAACTCCGGTAACCACAACCCCAGCTACTGGGGGGAATACCGGCGACTACATAGTTTTTACGAACACTACCCCGGTTACCCAAGCCGGGGCAAGTGCAGTAAATTTTACGAACACTACCTCAGTTACCCAAGCTGGGGCAAGTGTAGTAAATAATCGCTCACTGGGATTCACCGATACCCGGTTAGAGAGAGAACGAACGAGGCTCCCCCGCCAAACACTCGATGAAATTAAAGCGTGGGCCAAGCACGTCAAAAAGAATTCCAAGCTTAGTTGGATGAACGCTTACGTTTACTCCAACAGGCTGATGAATTTGTATACTTTGACGATGATTCGGAGGAATCCGATAGTGACGCAAACCCTCGTCATAGGGCGAAAGGGAAGCGTAAGGAAACGGACTCCGAACCGAGAAGGCGTTTTGAAGAAACCTTCAAACCAAAAAACACAGGTGGAAATCCACGTGACTTCTCGAAAGCATTTACACCAAATGCTGCAAAGGCGGAAACGTCCAAATTTGCAAAGGACACTGCGGAAGCAATCGTCCCGAAAAGTGCCAAACAGATGTCCAACATCGGCACCTACGATGGTATATCTGATCCAGACGATCATTTGAACAGGTTCATAGCGGGGGCAACCGTCAGTAGTTGGACGGAACCTACGTGGTGTTACATGTTCCAAATGACGCTTGTTGGGCCAGCTAGAGCGTGGTTCGATCGTCTACCGGTCCACCACATCTACGGTTGGGAAGACTTCCAGCAAAAATTTAGCCAACACTTCAGCCAACAAAGAAAGTATACCGAAGAGCAATGGACAATCCTCAAGTGCATTCGAGAAAAAGATGAATCTTTGCCAGACTTCATCACTCGCTTCAACTCAAAGAAGCTAAGTCTGGGTAATATCAGCGAAGATCTTGTTCGCGCTGCCTTTATCCAGGGCGCGAACGACCCAGAGCTCATCCGCACCTTAACGGGTAAAGATGGCATGCCATCCACGTGGGATGCCATCAGGACAGCAGCAAAACGCTTTGCGGAAAAGGAGAAGCAACTGGGTAGAGATCTCCCCCAGAGCACAAACCTCTACACCCAGAAAACAAGAGAAGACAACGTCCTTACCGCCCGACTAAACAAAAAGCGGAAGCTAGGCATTTGGCAGTCAAGGGTAAACTTTGACACCTCATCCGGCTTGCAACATCGGTTAGGCGGAAGGGATAACGTACAGTCGAACCAGAACTCCAGATGGACGCCACTCACCAAAAGCGTCACCGAGATATTCGCCACTGAGGAGCTCCCATGGCCAAAGGCTCCAATAATCCGACATCGCCACAATGCTGATCGGAGCAAATACTGTGACTTTCACAGGACAAAAGGCCACAACACTGAAGAATGCATAGACGTAAAGGACATGGTCGAAGCATTTGTCAGAGATGGGACGCTCGCGCACCTCGTGGCGCAATGAACGCTGAGCAGGCTGATGCGTGTAGAACCCCAGTTGGGGAAAACACGAATAAAATTACAGCTTCAATGTTGGAGACTACATACTGCGTAAACAAAGAGATCCCGAACCAGGTGCATATCGGCTCGATGGCACTCCCATCCCAACAACATGGAAGGGAGCTCAATTACACAGTTTGCATGTAGATCAATTCCAAATTTGTAAAGAAAAGGCCCAGAGCCACTTCTAATGGAAATGATTCTCCTTAGAACATCGACGCTGATGATTTTACATTTATACTTTATGAACTTTCAACACTGATGCCGGTTTTCACCGCATACATAAGTGTGAAAGTCGTTGCGTGGGGAAGGGGCAAAACCCGCATAAACCCAAAAAACGGCAAACCTTTACGCAGGTCAGTTAAAGGTAAAGTTCAGTCATCCCACTAAATGAAAGTGCCGGTCTATCCGCATGAATCATGATAGAGGAAACTGAACACTAACCTATTAACAACCGCGCGTCGAACGGTTAATTTATTTAACACGGATATGCCGGTTTTCACCGCATAATTACGTGGAAAGTCGTTGCGTGGGGAAGGCGGCAAAACCCGCATAAACCCAAAAAACGGCAAACCTTCACGCAGGTCAGTTAAAGGTAAAGTTCAGTCATCCCACTAAATGAAAGTGCCGGTCTATCCGCATGAATCATGATAGAGGAAACTGAACACTAACCTATTAACAACCGCGCGTCGAACGGTTAATTTATTCAACACTGATATGCCGGTTTTCACCGCATAATTACGTGGAAAGTCGTTGCGTGGGGAAGGCGGCAAAACCCGCATAAACCCAAAAAACGGCAAACCTTCACGCAGGTCAGTCATAGGTAAACTTTGGTCATCCAACTAAATGAAAGTGCCGGTCTTAACCGCACAAATCATGAGAGGAAACCGAACCTATTGACAACCGCGCGTCGAACGGTTAACTTATTCAAAATACTTTAGAAAATCTCTAACAGAAGGATGAGGAAAACCTCCACGCAGGTCAGATGTAGGTAAAGTTTAGCCATCCTACTAAGTGCAAGTGACGGTCCTACCCGCACAATCACGAAAGAGGAAGCAAAACTTCAACCTATTATCTACCACGTTCAAAGGTTAACTTATCCTAAACACTTAGAAATTTCTAAAAAGATGAGGAAAACCTCCACGCAGGTCAGATATAGGTAAAGTTTAGCCATCCTACTAAGTGCAAGTGACGGTCCTACCCGCACAATCACGAAAGAGGAAGCAAAACTTCAACCTATTATCTACCACGTTCAAAGGTTAACTTATTCTAAACACTTGGAAAATTGCTAATTTAAACTAAAGTATGCAAGTCAACGTTTATAAAGCAAGTAATCCAGTGAAAGTAGCGGTCTTACCCGCACAAAGATTTATATTTCATAATATTCATTACAAGAATGGCCGGGTAACTACCCGCCTACAAGAATATAAATCTATACAAGCTAAACCTATCCTAACAGTGGGAAGGGATCTTCAGGATCAAGCTTCAGGGCCACTTCCACTTGGACCAGCACCATCAGTAGAGCGTGGCGGTTCAATGAAAGCTTTAAGGATAGCTAGCCCATCATCAGCAGCAGCAACTTCGTTCACCTTCTCCACCACCGGATGCGGGAAGGCGGCATACTGATTCACTGCTTGGTCGTATACAGCTTCAGTATCCACATCAAATAAAGGGAAGTTGGAAGGCGCGATGCCTTTCTCAACGAACCCTAGACCAAGCAGGAAGCCGGCCTTTTCCCCATCCTCATGAGAAGCGTTGAGGGCTGCGCTCATGGCATCGTCGTATGATGTATCCGTGAAGACCCGATGCACAACCTACAAAAAAAAATATACAAGTATCAAAACCTTTTCTATTTACAAAGAAAAGCGTGAAGACATGAAGCTAAACATACCTGAGACAACGCTTCTCGAAGAAGCCATTCTTTGGCAACCAGAGCCTCCTGGAGGGCAGCTTGAGCTTCGTTACGGGCGCGTTCGGCTTCACTTTTGTTGAGGTTGGCAAGCAACACTTCTTTAGCCGCAGCCTCTTCGACGCCCTTTAGCTTCCGCTCAGTGTGGTCAAGCACCCCCCTCTGGTCCAAGATCTCTTGGAGCTTTTTGGCGTCTTCTATCGCCAAGGCATCATGAGCCTGCTGGAGAGCCTCTAATTTGGCTTTAAGCTCCTCATTCTCCACGCGTAGAGGCTCAGCAACAGCTTCAGCCTTGGTGGCCCTCTCGGTTGCGTTCCGTGCAGTTTCCTTAGCCAGCCGAAGCTGTTCGTTAACAGCTTGGGCAGCCTTGGAACGGGCCTCGAGCCGGGCCTGAACTTCAACCTCGAGGGCCTTGAAGGCCTTCTCCTTTTCCGCAGCCACTGCGGTAAGTCTCTTGTTCTCCTCCCGGACAGCCCGCGCCTGAGCTACTTCTTGAATGCGAGCTGCTTTTAACTTGTCGTTTTCACGACAAAGTAGCTCGACGCGCGGCTGCATCCGGGCTAGGAGAACACGAAGCTCATTGGTTAGCCTACCCTCCTGGTAGCTAGCCATGGCTTCCCCCAACGCACCACTGGGAGCTGCGTGACGAGCCCACTCCACGCACTCCACAGGTGTGCGAAGGGTTGTTCCTCGGCGGATGTTCCATCGTGGAACATACACTTCATTGGAATCCGACACTGCAAAAACAAAAAGCAGTTAGGAAAAGATGATATATAAAAAAAAAAGGCCAAAAGAACCCTACGCACCTATAGGGTCAACAACAGGCCGATAGCCGCCAAACCCATCACCTGAACCCAAGGGAAATCCATCCAAGAGGTCAGGCAGATGGGAAGGAGGCAGAGGTTGGCGAGAAGCCCCAAGCATACCTGAAGGATCGGCTGTAGCTGCCGACGTCGGAGGCATGGAGGCCGCCGCGGTAGAAACCAACGGAGGTGAACTCACCGGAGGTGAACTCACAACCGTGGTCGCCGCTGCGGAATGCGCAGAAAAAGTAACCACCGGCTCAGTGAAAGATACGGTAAATATGGCACTGACAGCCGGCGGTGATGTCATCACAGTTGGAACAGTTGGCTCAACGGGGTGAGCAACTGAACCAACGGAAGCAGGCGCAGCCGCCTGGGTCGTCGCCTCAGGTAGGCTGACCATCCCTACCGTCATGGGTCCGGAGGTACTCCTCCCCGCTCCACCCTGGAATGCGGTAGCATCCACGTCTGCGCAAAGAAGATAAGTATTAATGATGGAAAGCTACGAAGTTAAAAAAAAAAAAAAGGGGAAGTTTGTACTTACGGGTTTTCTTGAGCCTAAAGGTACGGAGAGGCGAGGACGAACCCGATGGAGTCGGCCTCTTTACGCCGCTCACCGTCGTCTTCCTGGGCTCTCCGGAGGTGACAGTCGCAGCCTCCGGAGCAGTGGTCCTATCACCACCCGGGTTCCCCGCCACCTCCTCGCTCTCGGTCTCTGAATCAGACCGAGGCACCGGATCGGCAGTGGAGGCCTTCGCCTTTCCCTTCCCGCCGGCAGCCTTCTTCTTCCGCACCAACGGAGGACCATCTGCGGATTCCTCATCAGAACACAAGATTAGAGGAATTCCAGCAGAGGTTTCAGCATTGAGGGGTCGAGGGTTGAATAACGCCTTACCTGGCCGCCTGGCGCTCAGGATCTCGTGGCCTGGCGGGTAGATCTCCACGAACCGATCCGCCGTCTGTTCAAGGATGGGCAACTCGTTCTCATCTAGAGCACGAGTACCCATCCGAGCGGGACTGTCAGCCTCCCGCGGATACAGGAGCGACTGCAAGTCGTTCCCCTCTGAAATAAAAGAAAAGCAGTTAAGACGACAAACCTATATAAACAAAGTAAACAGAGCATACCGTAAGGAACAGAGTTCAAACCGTATTCGAGGACGATCGGGATCTTTTGCGCCTCCGCATCCTTCCACACACGAGCATCACCATCCGCATCCTTCCACACCACACCCGGCGCAAACCGGTAAACCGGAGATTGGACTCGGGAAATCTTTGAAAACCATTCCGCCTCCTGGTAGTTGGAGGCGTGAAGGCTGGGGAGAGCTTGCCCATTCTTAAATTTCATGGCAAGGGGGATGGCACGAGCGGAGATAAAAAAGAACTCCCGCTTCCATGAGCGAAGACTGCGCTCGGTTGCGCAAATCTTCAAACCCTTGATCCGGGTTATCAGAGTATACCACCCCTGGAGGCACCTCAAAGAGTAGAAGGTCATCAGGCGGTCGACGAAGGGCTCAACGCCCAGAATCCGGCACACCCACTCGAAGTGGCGAATCTTTGCGATTGCCATCGGATGTACCTCGGTCAGGTGTACACCGTGCCTCTCCAGGACACGATACACAAACTTTGTCAAGGGGAACCTAAGATTCCCATAAACAAAGAATGCGGCATATACCCCGATCTTGCCTCTGGGGGCATCATACACCGTCTGATGGGGTTCAGAAAACTCAGGCTCGAGAGACTCGAGCATGAACTTCCTGACGATGTACTGATATAGATCGACAGGCAGAGCACACTGGCACTCGCAGCAGTACTCTTGTCATCGGCGTACACCCCAGCCTCCTGGGCTGTAGCTTCAAGATCGTGAGAAGACATCTTGCAGATATGAAAGAAGAAAACGATTTCAAGAGAATGCTCGACTGAAAAGGTGAGTATTCGCCGGAAATCGTCTTGAAGATGAAGAGAAAAGTGAAAGTGTGGATTACAAAGGACCCTCTCCCCCTTTATATACTAATCGCAATTAATGCGAAGAATTTAATACAGAAGAGAGAGAAATCGAAGGTGCAATGAAACTATGACACGTGGCAAAAAGCAAGCTGGCAACAGCTGTTGAAAGGACGCGTGCCATTAATTTCGCGGCCACTTGCCCGAAAAATCGCGCCCACGCGCCTGAAAAAGCGTCTGGAATGACCAGGTACTGTCACGTCACCATAACTTCCTGCACGTCCTGACACAGTCAGAAGAAACCGTCGCACGACGTTTCAGCAGTTTAGACTGTTCTTATCCTTTCACCAACTCTTCGAATTTCAAAAAATTTCAAAAAGATTCAAAAGTAAGCGGGAAAATACCCCTTACCTTGGCAACCAAGTAACTGTAAGACAGGTGCGGGTACATTGTTAAGGCAAAACCCTTCACATACTTAGCACCTGCAGGGAATTGACGCCAGGAATACCTTGGCAACCAAGTAACTATAAGACGGGTGCGGGTACAGTGTCAAGGCAAAACCCTTCACATACTTAGCACCCGCAGGGAATGGACGCCAGGAATACCTTGGAAGTAAAGTAACCGTAAGACGAGTGCGGGTACAGTGTCAAGGCAAAACCCTTCACATACCTAGCGCTCCGCAGGGAATTGAAACCAAGAAGGATCTTCTGGGCAATGCTTGCGGAAACGGAAATAACATCCCCGCATAGCGGGAACGTCGAGAACTACATTGTTTGAAGCTCCAGGATGGAATTGGTGGTTTTAACATAATTGATCACTATGTTCAAAACTACCAAAACCTCATGGAGAATCCACACAAGTGGGACTCAACGCTCCTGACTTGCGAGGAGGTTACAGACCTACCCGCATCATACCCAAAGATCAAGCAGGAAAGTCGGGTATTTCTGCAAGTGACATAAGGACTTCCGCGGGAAGAATCCCCATGGAAAACCTTAAAACTAAACCCTTTTCAAAACCCTTTGCTTAAGTCCAAAAGTTCACCTCACTTTATTAAACATTCATGAGAAGAACATTGGACTGGGGGGACTTGAAGAGGTAGGTCCCAGCAGAGCCCAGTTGGACCCGCAGGACTCACCTTGAAGAGAGACGTCTGCGCAGAAACCAACTGGATCCGCAGGACCCACCATGCTCAGAGACGTGACGTCCTTACGCGCAGTACGCAAGCTGTTCCCGCAGGAAATGCCTCCCAATGGTGAAGTACTCCGCCTGTTCCCGCAGCTGCGGATACAAGCCATCAGGGAAGGCCACCCGCGCAGCAAGGCTACACGCACAAGGCACTTAGCTCTCAATAATTCAGTTGTCAGCTGAAGGAATGAGCAAAGCCGGGAACAATCCCGCACAAAGGCGGGAGGGGGAATACTCCCGCCCAAATAAGCCAGTCCGTACGATACGGGAAGATCTTTTGTACTGTACCTGACGAGGTATGGGCAAAAGATCTGACCAAAGATACGACAGCTCATTGACAATAGTATGGCGAGCAGCATGCTCTTGTACTGTATGTCACTATTAGCCGCTGCCTACTCACCAACTCCTGTCATACCACGTGCATAGCCGGCAGTTGGTGGAAAAGGAATAGTACACAGCAGGCCTGGTCACTGTCAGCCGCTGCCTACCCACCAACTACCAGCATGGCACGTGCGTAGGCCACAGTTGGTAGAACAGGAATACTATTCAGCCGGCTACACCTTCTTGGAAACCTACCTTCGGCTATAAATACCCCAAATGGTATGATCATCTTATCATCATATACTATCTCGTATTACATATTATACCTGATATCTGCTCTAGCAATCTCTTAATATACATTTATATTCAAGAGCAATCTAGTCTGATTCTCACGCCGGAGGGTGGTCACAAGGAGGAACCCCCCCTTCTCAGTGACGAGCTCACGGTGTCTGTTTTGCAGGTTATCAGAAGAACCATCTTTGCCGGGTCTAACCCCTCGTGGGAAACATCTATTTAACCCCAAGGTTATCCGTAATCTGCCCGGGGTAGATTAGTGTTTCTTCAATAGTGTATGAAAATTGTAATGAATATTGAAACTATCATTCCCTCTCTAATAGTTTCATACATCGTGCCTCGTATCACGATTTAGGTTAAGTAGATCTTCGATTTGTTGTGGTTCGGAGCGGTTTTAAACGTCAAGTTAGGTTTTGTTGTAAAAAGTTCTGGTTGAAAATGGAAGTTACAAAATCATGCTCGACTAGTGTATATTTAAGCGTTTATCACCTATCGTTGCGTAGCAAACGCCAATCGTATATCACACAACGTATTTTTTCAAAAGTCTATGAAAAGTTGAATGATGAATTGTTTATGGGAAGGGAAATTAAAAGAAAGTGAAAAAAGGTTATGCGCAGGTAGGAGAATGCACATAGTAAGATTGCTTCTAGCAATTTTGAGTTAAAGAAGACGATATAAACAACCGCTCATTGAACCGCTTCTTCCTCTAAAGTGGTCTCAAAATAGAAAGATAACGACCATGGTCAATCCCCCCCCCTCCCCCTAAATAGTACTCCCGAAAATAACCTGGGATAGCGACTTGGAATGGTCCCTCCCTCTCTGTCTAGACGAATCGCATTTATTCAAATAATGACAAAAGTGATATTAAAATAGACATATAACAACCATGATTGAGTGGACCCCCTCCCCCCCAAATCGTAACCGCAAAAATCAGTTGGATAGGACATGGAATGGTCCCTTACCTTCTCCCTAGACGAATCGCATCAACTCAAATAATAACAAAAGTGATCTAAAAAAACATATAACAACCATGATCGAGTGGACCCCCCCCCCCCCCACCAAAAAAAAATTACATGTAGAAATCAGTTGGATATATAGCGACGTGAAATGATCAACATATGTGATAAATGTTTTTAAGTTTACAACAAAGCTAATGAGAAAAACCCGTTTACACCATAATTATGTGTTTATACACTCTCATCTTACTCTCATATTCTCATTATAATTATACATTTCCGATAAAGCTTATCTTACGCAACATCTGAGTTGGCCAATATTTGCTTTAACATTGGCACCATCTTGAAACTCGTCCCACAACTACACGGTTAAAAGCAAGAAAAACAAGAGACTTGAATACTTTGGATGGAATAAGGAAATATAGGATAAGTCTCCCCAAACCAACTTTGCAAGCCCCCATGAATGCTAATGAATGCTAAATAAGAGGTGAAATTGATTAAAAGCCAAAACCAATTTCTATGGTATAACTAAAGAAGTTTATTCCTGCCCCACCTCCCGGCCAGCCTTACGTTTGTGTGTATATGGGTGCAAACGAGCCGAGCTTTGGTGAGCTACTTAAGCTTGGGTCGATTAAAAGCTCGAAACGAGGCCGACCCTCAAATAAAGTTTGTTTAGTTATCGAGACTGAGCTCGAGTCTTGTACGAAAAGCTCGTGTAGGCTTGCCGAGCCTTGTGTATTTTTAACGTTTTACTTATTTTAGAATTTTATGTATTAATTTTATATTGCATCGTTGAGCTCGAGCCAAGCTTCAACTCATTTAAGATTTCTTAAAATATATAAAAATACTTAAATAGCTCATATAAAGTAATTGATAACTAATAAATGAGTCAAGCCCGAGCTTGAAAAGGAGCTCAAAACGAGCCAAGTTTGGGCTCTTGTAAGTCAAAATGAGCCGAACTCGATCCTTGTCGAGCTCGGTATCGACTCGTCGTTTACAACCCCTAGTGTTCACAAGAGAAAAAGAAAAGAAACAAAAAAAATTATATATATTTATACCGACATATAAGACCTTTTAAAAGAATTGTACACAAAAGTGTAAAACCAATACCAACCCAGTCAAGTCAAAAACCTTATCTTTAGACCAATCCATATAATGAAAAACAGAATAAAACTACACACAATTTCAAGCCAAAAAAATTCTCCAATTTAAATAAATATAATTCAATATTTACGAGCTGCTTGATGGGTGGCCAAAAGCCCACCGGCTTAGTCGGTGATGGGCCCACACAATGAATAAAATCTAGCCATGTGGAACCTTGTTGGTAAAAACCAAACCATTAATTTGAATCCTTGATTCAACAGTTTTACGTCACCGCTAATGTTTACTTTTCTATGTTATGTTATATGTAAACCTTGATTCAATTATTTCATATTGTTTCAATCTCCATAAGGATCTTGTCACGTGACGCCCAATTAATAAATGAGATATATTTGTTTTGGGTTTAGTGGCGTTGTAGCGTTACATATATACACACACAACAATATAATAATAATATTCCTTAAACCTTCCCCGTCGACATAATCCCGTCCCCCTGTCGCCCCTCTTATCAACCGGGGGGGGGGGGGGGTTGATTTTGTCGCCCCTTCTCGCCCATTACATATAGTCTATGATATGTTAGGTATTTAGGTGTTGGAAACATTTTCTAGCATGTTGATAGTTTGTTTATTTTCTTAATTAAAATTTTCTGTTAAAAACACATGTTATATTGAATCCAAGAAGCGGTTGTGAGTGGTTCTGTTTAGAGGTGCACAAATTGGTTAACTGGTTAACCATTAACCGGCTAATTTGGTAACCGTTTTTTTTTTGCTGGAAATAACCGATTAGACCGGTTTTTCGGGTAGGGTAGTAACCGGTTTTTAATAAATTAGTAATTAAAAAAAATAGGTTAACTGGTTTATAACCGATTTTGAAATCAAAAATACAAACCGGTTACTAACCGGCAGTTAGGATCGGTTAGTAACCGGTTAGGATTGGACCGGCTAGTAACCGGTTACAAAATCGGTTAGAAACCGAATTCTGTGTGCACCTCTAGTTCTGCTAGTTTCATCAGTGACAGGGCCAGTCCGGAGGAGAGGGGAGGTGGTGACCATCTAGGGCCCATGCTTTATAATGGCCTATAATTGTTACAAGTGTTAGGTATATGAAAACATTTGGTTTCAAATTTGTGAAGTGGCATTTCTTATACTTTTAAAGGCCCGTTTTTTTTATTCGCCTTGTAATTTTTAATGGCTTTTGGGGACGACGTGAGTTTATATTATTAAAGGCTATTTGAATTAATGTTTTTTTAAGAAATGAAATATAACTTTGAAATCTAATTTTAAAACAAGTGAAACAATTGCTTGATTAATTTAGTGTATCTTTTAAAACAAGAATAATTAGCATAACCTGAACTAGAAAAATATTGTAAGTCTTTCACTAACTTTATTTATTCACTTTGTTCTTATCCTGTAAATCTTGTTAACAATATTGAATTAATCCTTATGATTGTGATCTATAAGTATTAATCTTGTTTGTTAAGTATATAAACATATATTAAATAAATTTATATGGTCTTCACCATGATCCACTCCACCAGGGCCTGGGCCAGGCCGTACGCGGCTGCGGCTTTGTTTGATAAATTAATAGTCAACCATCATCCATGGTAATTTACTTTTGACTTAATAAATAGTTTGACTTATATATGAACAAGTCAAATTAATGTAATGAACTTATGATGGAACGGTAAGGAACAAATTAAGTGTTTCATGTGAGTCAGGTTCAATTCATGTCCATATCATTTAGTTTCAGCGACATCGGATGGTAATTAGAGACTAGACGAATATGTGACGTTCACTAGTTGGATTCTTGAGTTGAATGTGTTTTTCCCACCGCACGGTCGTGCCTTCGGGCGAGTGTTGGCCTTAGGTGAGGTTTTCCCGGATCGAAAGACGAGTGTATCCAGATGTGGTGAATTTATTAGTAGCTCGTTTGAATGATTCATTGTCCGTTAAAAAAAACATAATGTAATTAACATGTTAACACACTTAATTATCTATGTTTGCAAACGCTTACAATAAAATACTTGGATAACGAACTAACCGAATCCTGGTAACAACCTTTTTCCAAGTGTTAAATGGGTCGCAGCTATGGGTCAAACCCAACACAAACCTGAAATTGATACGACATATGAAAATAATGTCAAATACATGAACCTTAGCACAACACGAGTATTCAAGCTACATAAAAGTGTCACATTTAGTCTATTTTAAATTTTATATATTACTTTTGCATTAGGAGAGTAAAAACAAATATATACAACACGGTTATGTTTAAACTATAAAACCGAAAGTGTGTTTCATTCTACATGGATTAACCCATATACGTTGACTCTTTTAAGACACATATTTTGCACTAGATTCATGCCACATAATAATCCATCCTGTCGACTTTGCCGATAAAAGTATATATTTACATTCAAAAGTCAAAAAAAGGACTCGTTCTTGCCTTCTTGTTATGGACTTTGAAAAAAATGAAAGAAAACAAAAGAGTACATATTTTTTATATTTTTCAACTAACACCTTTGTCCCTTACCCCCTACCCACCCAACTTCTATAAATGTCGGTCTCATTTGTGATTTGACTGTCACCCCCTAGCTTGACGATATTTTACCAGTTGTAAAAACCTCTAAGGTTTGTCTCTATGTTATTGGATTAGAAGGTGGATTGTAACTATATAAATAAAATAAAATATTTGTAATATATATGCATACTTATATAGTTAAAAGTAAAGTATGTACGTGATCCATTAAGGCTACAAGTATATAAATATAAGATATTCATATTTTAATTCTTAGTTATACTAGTCATGTTATTGAAAGTACTTTAATTTACAATAAACTTTGATATGAGCCAATCCGTAAAAATGACGACACGGTTATGACGGGTTTTTCATAGGATTTTGGTTTTATTTGGTTTATTTAAAATGACCAATTCGGATTGTTAGCTAGCTAAATTGTCTTTTTGATCCAACGACATGAGAGTGATGGTTAAGACTAGGAATTTTTAAGGTCTAAGGTTCGAAATTAACATGATTTAAGAGGGGTGTTCCCATAGTAAAGGGTTTTCTCATTGATGGTGTTGTTAGGTGAGTCAGACTTGTATCGTGAAAAATATTATGGACGGTTAACATCTCGTTTAATGATGGTTTCGGGCATTAGAAATAAGTGTTGTTAAAAAAAAGGATAGTGGTAAATCTGGTAGCACCGACCAATTCTTTAAATATATAGGTAATAGTGTAATACTTCATTAACAAATTCTAAATATAGTATGTAAGTTTTAGTTGATTTACCAATTCGTTATAAGATAATTAATAGGAGAATATGACCATTTCTACCTGTAATATTCTCTTTCTTAAAAGTCAAAATAAACTATTAAGGTTTTTTTTTAAATATCATAAGTTGACTTTATTTGTTAAAAAGAAAATAATTCATACTTGCATGACATGACATATATATTCAACACGTTGTTCTTGGTCTAATTCAAACATGTGACGTGCTTCGTTTCAATATTAAGGTTATCGATCTATCCTGTTTAATCTACTTTTAATTATTTAATGTTCATTAAGATTATAAATGAGTGTAATTATACATTTTAGTAAGCTAGTTGGGTACTTTCCATTTTCTTTTCCTTTGTTTAATTGGTTTTTGTTATGAATATAATTAGTATTGTATTAGGTTTTGATTTATATTTAAACTGTTAAATTGGCATAAAATTTAAATAGTTATATTTGATAAAAATAAGTTTTAAATTTTAGACTAAGTATGGTGTACATGCAAATACAGTATACGCATCGCTTTCCAGTTTAATGTTAAGCCTTAGCATGCAACCACCTTCATTTGGTAATAGTTATGCCTTATTTGATATCTTAACACGCAAAAGAAAATAAACATGTTATAATAATATAATAATACAATGAAAAACTAGTAACATATTTTTATTTGTCTTAAAAAGACGTAGCATTATCACAATTCAATTTCAGTAACATATTCATCCATTTAGGCATGGTGTACATGCAAATACAGTATAACATCGCTTTCCAGTTGAATGTTAAGCCTTAGCCAGCAGCCATCTTCGTTTGGTAATAGTTGTGGCTTATTTGATATCTTAACACACAAAAGAAAAATAAGCATGTTATAATAATATAATAATACAACGAAAAACTGGTATCATTTTTTTATTTGTCTTAAAAAGACGTAGCATTATCACAATTCAATTTCAGTAACTTATTCATCTATTTTTCGTAATTTAAAGGTTAATTAGTGTGAAAATTTATGATATTTGTTAGATAGCTTTAACATGAGAACGAAACAAATTCATGGATGATATATGTTTGATGTGAAGGAGAGAGGGAGGGCATAAACTTCTGAGTATGGGCATCATCTATAAAGGATTTCGAGAGTAAGGATGGAAGAGAAAGGTGAAATTCGTTAGTAATTTTTATCGGGGAAGGGCGTTAGGATGAAGAAGTTCGCGAACTATAAATTAGAAATGCTCTTATGGACTTCATTAATTATACATCCGACTCACATACCCAAAACATATTTAACATGTGATGTTTGTAACGTTTATGCTCCCCTAGCTTTGATAATATATACGTTTGTTATTAATTTACTCTCTTAGAAGTAATAATTTATAAAATTTAAGTTTATATATACTTGTTCATGCATTTTGTTACACTTATTATGTACCATATTACAAGCGTGACACAAATCTAAGTGTTTTGACAATTAACTACATACATATATGCATACATACCCTCATTAAACAAAGTATTATTTTTTATTGTTATATAAACTATTTAGTAAATAGATGATGTGAACTTAAAAATAAATGCATTTTAAGTCACACAAACATACCAACCTTGCTTTTGATTACAAAACTCCCGACTTTTCAAATATATGAATTTAGAGGTTATACGTTTTATAGCGAATATAAAATATTATTGCATACGTACAAGGAAATTCAAGAGGGAAAATCTAAACCCATTGTGGCATTGTTGACCTTCAATAATATTAAAGTATTCAAAACACATATTATGCCGGCAAATCGATAACATTTCTACGTGTCACATATAATAATAGGTTTTACTTATTCAGTTTGTACCTATAGTTGTCTCGTATATTTTTGTTACTCCTCTTCTTTTTAGAAAAAAAGGTAAAATATTTGAATACTGTTAATTAATTAATGCATTTTAGTAACTATTAGAAACTATGGTATGTTTGTTTTTACTAGATCTTTGTTTTGTTGTTTTTGGTTGTGTTGTTTGTTTTTAATAAAATGCTTTTTGTTGGCCGTTAAAAAAAAGTAACTATGGTATGTTTAATTAGTGTTTTGAAGATTAGACTACACACGTGGTCGGTTCGGTTTGACAAATTGACCGGCTCAATACCTATATTTATTAAATCTATTTTTAGATAGCTATTACCTCTTATGTAGTTATGTGTGATTAAGAGAGTAGGTGTGAACTCTTAGTCTCTTACTATGAAGATATTGATGTTGTAATCACTTGTCTATATTATTACTTTTTGCTGGTAATAAAACAACATATTTCCTCTATTCTATATAAAACTTAAAATTATATATGATATATAATCCGGTTTTTTATCTGGTTGGACCAATTCAACAAGGAGGCTAATTTGGAGGAAAATATAGGAGATTAAATCTTTTGGCTTTCTTTGGTTTAAAAAAATAACAAAGAATAGAACGATAACGTGGTTGAATTGGTGTAGATTTGTTTTCATATAATTTGTTTGTTTTCTATTTTGGTGTTGTGCGTTGCTCTCCGGCTTGTGGAGACAGTGCTTGGGAGGTTTCGTTTGTGTGTTGGGTGCTGGTTTGTTTATAAAATTTCATAGTTCGAAAAGAAAGATTCAACACGTAACATTAGTGAATCGATAATTAAGACCACGTCTTCAGAATTCGATCCGATCATAGGTTACAACTTAAAAGCATTTAATGGTTGTTTGTAAATTTCCATTCAATAAACATTCAAACTTTTGCAAGATCATATGACTCTCTCTCAAAATCTTGTCTAACTCTCTCTCTCTAGATTTCTTTTTCAGGCCGTTGACATTAACGAAATAGTCAATTGCGTGCAAGTCACTCTTCCTATCTTTCCATTTCAATTTCAATTCCTATCCTTTACACTCACAAAATTTCCCACCAATTTCCTCAATTATCCTCATGCAAGACCTATATAAATATGCATACATACCCTAATCCATTCTATTAAGTGTTATCTACATATCTTAATTATTATTCACAAATCATTCTTTAAATCAAAACCCTCATCAATAAACCCTAAACAAAACTTCACATGGCATCCCATAAGTTCATTCTCGTTCTTGTCCTAGCCATCCTTCTCGTCGGTCCAAGCACCGCAACTAGTCGTGGATACACAACGTTGAAGCCAAAGCAAACCCCAAATAAATATGGTGCGGGTTCAAAGAGCCCCGACTTGCCTCTCACGGAAATGAAACCCAAAGGGAAACCTGTTCCACCTTCTGGTCCTTCAAAGACACACAATTGATATGTTCTATACTTTCTTGATGAAAACCGGTACAAAACATTGATTCGGATTTTGTTGATGAAGGATGCTAGGGTTTAAAGAGATCATATAATCAAGAAATGGTCTCTTTGGGTTAAGAATTATTAGGATATACTGTATAGAAAAGAAGATTATTTTGGTGTGGATTATATTTTGAGTATGTTAATGGAGCAATGAGCAAATTAACATATGTTCATTTATTGATTTATTTGGGTGTATTTCTGCATTTATATATATATAGATTCTCGGATGTTTTGCAATATTTTGTCTCCTGAATGTTTGTATTTTATGTTAATAAACAAAGGATGATTAATGTAGACTTGTTGCCTATTGGATTGTTGGATAGTTGACTATATATGCATGGTTTTTTTTGTGTTCATAACTTTCTTTACAAGATCAACTTTGAAAATTTTGCAACGTCGATAAAAAGACGTGATTCTTTCATACCATTATGGTTACGATTTAATTTTTGATATTTGGGATGCTTCAAAATACAAATACTATCAAAATTCATCTAAGCAATTGTTGCAAGATGTTGATTATGTTTATGTTTTTTTGAACGGTCATATATATGAATTACTGGCGGATCACTCACGCACCCGATTATCTTTAGATTATGTTTATATGTACAATATTTATTGGTTTTGTTAATATTAAACAAAGTCATATTCATTTTCAATCTGATTTAATTTATATCGATATAGATATAGAAGACAAGCAGCCAACAAGCTGCGTCGCGTCGTTAGTCCATTTGGATTACAAAATCAAGTCAAAGAAAAGGTATTATGTATGTTTGTAGGTATGCTATCATTTATAAACAACGTCATGTATTATTATTATTATTATTATTATTATTATTATTATTATTATTATTATTATTATTAGGGTTGACTAAGCTTTTTAAACTTCACCATACACATTTACCTATTATTACTATTTACATGTTTCTTTGTAAAACTTGATATCTATACATCTCTTCAAAATAACATGAAGAAGAAAATAGTGAGGTATTCCACGTAACTTACTTTGTTACAACTTACAAGTGAAAACCTTAACAAAGGTATGGGATTTCGACAGTATACAAAATGCGATACAAACCTAACAGGACATGCCCGTCTATAAATTAAAATGTATTAGGGCTTTGGAACCTAAACTTTTAAGGCCACATTTCAAAATAAAAATTATATATATGTTCAATGTATATTAGGTGTACTTTGATTTTGTTAATGCACCTATATAGTGTTAGAATGTCATGTTTGTGCTTGTAAAGGTTCGGGTTTGAAACCTGTTGTTGGCATTAGAGGTGCACACAGAAACCGGTTAACCGGTTTGTACCAGACTTTGTAACTAGTTACTAACCGGTCCAATCCTAACCGGTTACTAACCGATCATAACCGCCGGTTAGTAACCGGTTTATATTATTGATTTCAAAACTTGTTATTAACCAGCTATCCAATTTTTTATTTATTATTTTATTAAAAATTGGGTTTTTCCGGTTATTAACCGGTCCGGTTTAGTCGGTCAAAACCGTTTCTCTAACCGGTTACTACCCGATCCGAAAAACCGGTCTAACCGTTTAATTCCTACAAAAAACGGTTAACATATTCACCAGTTAATGGTTAACCGGTTAACTTATTTGTGTACCTCTAGCTAGCATAGTTAAAGTATCTCATGCTTTAAACACAATTGGGCTGGATCTAACTCTTAAGAAGGAAGAAAGCCCATTCCAATTACATTAGTTTGGTTGTAGTAACAGGAAAATTGCATATAGAACAAACGCTTAAAACGCGTTATGATAAGAAATGTATTTGTATCCTTATAAAAAAAGTTTCATTTTCCTCCCAACCAATATGGGATGTTACATATTAACACCCTTAAGGTCACAACCTTGAGATCTATACATCGCTATATTGTTCTTTACCGGTTTCCCTTTCCAACAAAAGGTATCTATTAATATAAGTTACGTAAAGACATTTTTCTTGACCTTCGACACACACACTTATTTTACATCATCTACAGTCCATCTGGACATCCATGATGAAATTTGAACCTTCGTCATTTGGTCGAAGGAAATTTCTAAATGTCATTGGATCGAATGTCTCTTGACGAGTGTTAAATAACAATCACAAAAATGATTTAAAATATATTATGTACATAACTAGATATAGCTTGCCTTTAGCAGTGTAGGGAGGAGATATCAAAATTTCAATTGCAGTTCTTAAAATTACAAGGAAAATCATATCTATTTAGGATTTGAGCAAATGCTATTCTAGTATATAATAGATATGTGCACAAGAATACGTATAATACGTAATATTTAATTGCAAAATGATATATGATTTAGTATATCACGTGGGAACAAGGTCGAGTTTTGTTGCTAAAAACAAGGAAGATTTAGGATGTGTGTTTCAACATGTTGGAAAACATTCTCACGTGGTCACATGGAGTTTTGCTTGTATTTGATTTCACATTCTTTTAAAAACAACCATCTTGCAAAAAAAAAAAACAAAAAAATAATAGTAAATAATTAATAATGACAAAAATTATAATAATCAAACCATTTTTACAATAAGAAAAAAAATGATAATTTCGTAGAAAGTCATTGAAGAACAGTAATACATATTTTGGATTCAATATTCGAACTTACTTTCCTCACCTTTTACTCCATATCCCCATTACACATCTATAAACCCTAATTGTGATCATTTTATAAAGACTACATTTCTTCTTCATACTCATAGTCATGGGATCATCTTTGTCTTTCAAGTCCCTTTCTTTCATTTTTCTCTTAATCCTTGTTGCGTTAAGTGCGTCATCGAGTCGTGTGATTCAAAGCAGTTGTTGTAAAAAACAAGAACCGATTGTGAAGGATTATGGTTTGGTTTTCAACATGCTATCCAAAAGGAAACGCGTCCCTCCTTCAGCTCCTTCAAAACGACACAATTTTGTCGTCCATTCTACACCTCCAAGTTGATCAAGTCTTGATATATGTAATATACGTATAGGGATTATTATGTATTATATCTATATTGTTTATACTCATGTATTGTTTGGCCTTTATTTCTATGTTCTTAAAGTCGATTTGGACCGACTAGACGAATCCCAAATGATTTTTCCTAAAGAAATTGGTAAGGAAAAGGTTATATGAACTTAATATAGTGTTGTTAGTATATCACCTACACGTGCCTACTTGCATAAAGTAGCCCCATTCCAGGTTAACGATTGTTGATGAATCAAACACAACCTATGTCATTATTTGTGTCAAATACGCCAGCTAAACCTCTAAACAACTTAAAACTATGTAACCGAAGATAATCCATAGCTCATTTGTGTAAAAGAGTCATACATCTATACTCTCTAATAAAATACTACAAGTTTTGCCACTTGTCACTCCTATATTAAACCTCATATTTTTTAACAAATTTATAAGATTAAAATTATAGTTACCATTTTTAAAATTTATGCTTCAAAACATGTTAATTTAATATTTACTTCATTTTTTTTTTCAAAAATTTTATATTATAATTATTTTTTAATTTAAAATTGTTTTAAAGACATACAACGATTGTATTAATAGTGTTTAACGAGTTTATTGTTTCTTTTATACTGATTATTTATTAAATATTGTATTTTCAAGAATTACTCGTGTAATACACGGGTCTCAAACTAGTGCTATATATAACAAAGGTATGAACACCGCATAAAATAATATTTTTTATAATACTTCTCAACTGGTAAAGAGTGTCAAATTGGGATTTGGGATGTAACCCGACAATTGTTATAAGAATGAACATATTTCTTACGTGAAATTATGGTTATGGTGGCTTTGTGTACCTTTTAAGTTTAATTTGCTTTTATACTTTGAGGATGTGTGGTTTAATTTTGTTTCTGTATTTCTATTCAAACTTTTCTCTTAAAATAGCCAGTTTGGATACAAAATAATATATCCCGTCTTTTAACTTTCTTCAAAAATGTTTATTACTGATGAAATTAAATTAAATTTCTTTTCTCTTTCTTTTTTACATTTATTTAACTAGGGAACACAGTGTAAAAAACAGACACCTGCCAATCACTGTAGACACAGTGTAAAAAACGGGACACCTGCTTATGCTTACAAAGTAGAATATACTCATTGTCACTACTACAAAAATTTATAAAATACTCTCGTGTGTTTTAAGATACACGAGAAAAATGAAGTAAAGGAAACCTTGTATTCAAAACATGCCTAGCAAGATAACGTTTCCCTTTTCAAACCCGTAATCCAAATGCATTCTATACCCTTTAACAATGCTGGGGCTTAAATTGCATCATAATGACTACGTTGGGAGCTCAGGTGTGCTAAATTTAAAATGGAGATCGCAAATTGTATTTTGACGTTAATCACAGGGATGCAAACGGTGCTTACCTTTTTAGATATATAATCATGAGGACCATATTAATAATTTAATGTAAATATTAAACTTACAAGAAAATCGTACAAATTCAAAATATAAAAGTCATAATTTTTAACGTAATGCATTAATCGAGTTGTTTTTTTAAAATATATAAATGATAGCTACCTTACACGTCTTATAAATTTACTTTTAAGTATACACCAATATTCACTATCCGACTAGAATCACTTTACAAATAGGTAAACATGTTAACAAATTAGTATGAGATCATCTTAACACGTAATTTTCTTTTCTGGATTTCAAATAAATGCCAAAACTAACAAATTCACCATTTTAGAAGTTGCGTGTTTTACATATGGAATATGTGAGCTGTCATTCACTCTTCATTTATAGTTAGGTTTGATCTGCACATATTTCCTGATTAATTTCTACATTTCCAAAATTTGTGTCTTTTAACTTTTTTTTAACAGTGTTAGAACCACTTTTAAATTAAAAGTAGTTCTAACGGTTTAATATTTGAATGCGTTTTTTTGAGACGGCATGCCAAACGTTTATAATGATTTACGCTACAAATATGACTTACTCAAAGACACATTATTAAGGAGGTTATTCACCACGTGAGAAAAACCCCTTAACTACTGTGATATTTAATAGTGTATAAATTTTCTTTTTCATTTAGAAGATTAAACTTCAAGTGTTTTGGATTAAATGCAAATAACTTTTATCCTAAGAAATGTATAAATAGCTAAAGTAATTTTGTTAATACTAGAATAATTATTATTACTCTGTGACTTTTGAACTAGAGTGATTACTATCATGCTAAATTATTTTTTGTAACATAATTATTTTAGTTTAAAACTGTAATTACTCTAGTTATTTGTTTGTTTAGTATGTAAATTTTATTTGTATTGGATCTCACCTCTTACTTCAATATCCACAAATCACAAACTAATTTGTAACAAAATAAATTTATTAAATATTAACATTTTGAAATGACTAAAGTAAGAAATATTGGAATTTTTAAAGATTCAACTTATGACTAAAACATACTGATATAAAGACAAATCTACCTCTTCAAATGTATTTAACTCTTTATTTTATCGTAAAATTATAAAGGAAAAAAATCCAAGAGGTAAAAGAAATTAAAACAAAAAATATCTCATCATCGTACTTTTTGGTTGTGTCATTGTTATTTTGTGTAATGCTAGCTATCATCTTCTGATTGGTCTGTGTAGGAACCTCACTATCAAGTTCCACATTCATCTTTTGGTTGTGTCAGTGTTGTTTGCTTTTGCTAGTAAATTTTTTTTATCTTAACTTTAATTTTAGTATTAATTTAAGAACAATTAATCAAACTTGAACTTGTAGAATTGTAGTGAAACAAGAGGTGCACAAGCAGGTTAAAGTCAAAACTGGTTTCACTGTGAAACTCTTACCCAACTATGATATATCAACAATAAATTCATACTATTGATATCGTATCAAAATAATAAATTCACCTTTTAATAAACTCTTATGTAGAGTTACATATGCGTCAAATCGAACCTCAAAGTTACATTCAAACATTGGAATAGATAAAGTTGCAACATAGATTATGAATATCATTACATGCATTGTCCTGCAATTATCCTACAACCATGTACCATGGCAACAGTTGTTAGAAACATGGAAACAATTGTCAGAAACTTGAAGATCACCATCAAATGAAACTGATATGCTTTCGGCACAATGGAATAAAGAGCAAAAAACGCAACTATGAAAATAGAGGAATGATAAGAGATGACACTGGCTACAAGGAACCGCCACAGGTCGAATGGACAAGTATATAATGCAATGGATTTCCCGGCTCGATGAATCACAGTGCCATTTTCATGATAGCTTGAACGGGGGTACACACCGCCAGGTGGCCTGATGATCGTTGTAAAGTTCACGCACATGATCAATGCTGCCACTAGAAAGAAAGTCGTTACCCGCTCCATACCGGTTACCAGTGAGTGGTTTGTATGTGACTTGTGGAGTTGTAGTTGCCTTTTTGGTGTATACCTCATATCTTTATACAGGCACTCAAAAATCAAGATTATGAAACCATATAATTATACCTACACACAATACATTAATTTCTTAAGTGACTTAGTTTCACGTATGCACAAAAAATAGTACTGTACAATTTAATGGTATTCACGCGTTGTCATTTTGTTCATTTTTAAATTCTCTATCGAGTTGCTATTTGTCTATGTTTAACATAATAATATAAGTATATAAATAAATCATTTGTGATTTGTTTGAAATATATATAATAAAAACACATGTTGATTAAAGCAATTAAAAATATATAGTTAGGCAAACAATTAAACAAATACAAGTTTTGATTTATTTAAAAAAAAGAATGTTTATATAACATAATTGGTTTATGTAAAATTACATATAATATTAAATTATAAACTGATAACGTTTGGTAACTTTGAGTATTATATTTTAGACAAGCGACTAATTATTTTACTTGTATATACTAATCGCTTATATACTTATGAAGGAAATGAATAAACAAAAAATACAGGATCACTGTTATTCACAATCTATTTATTGGAAATCTATAAGTGGATAGTGTATATTTAGGGTGGTGGCAATGAGTAGTTTGAGGCAGAAGAGGGGTGGCGTCGCGTCGTCTTCTATGGCACCCATCTAGGTACCGAAGCGGGAGAGGGTTGGCCGTGGGATGACTCCGTCCACCCTTAGGAATCAATGGAATAAGGAAATATAAGATACGTGTGAAACTCCCTAAATCCAACTTTGTACAAGGGCCCCATGATCCCACCAAAAATACTAAATAAGATGAATATTGTAGGGTAACGCCCCTCATAGTAAAAACTCATGGACTCCATTAATATATGATATATTATGGAGTCCATAGTATATTTCGTCTCCTAACTTTTTTTAAATTTTTATTGTTTTTTTCATTTTCTTTGACATTTTTAGTAGACGAAATTAAATATGTTTTTTTTATGTGGATTTCGAATCACTATGATATCCATCTTGACTCGTAATATCTTATGTGCATTTTAAATAAATGCCAAAACTCATTATTTAAAATTGAGTTTAACAAATGAAATATTTGAGTTGTGTACCACTAATGTCACTACTACTTGGTATGTCATTAGGACCACGTGACATTAATGACGGATTCACCCCTCATTTATAGTTACTTAAATGATGGGTTATTTGATGTGCAATATTTCATGTTTAATTTCTATATTTTTGCAAAATTTGATAGTCTTTAACCTCTACATTTATGAGATATTTCACCTATTTTAAAGTAGCATGTGTGATACTTAATGGTGTATAAGTTTTCTTTTTCATTTAGGATATTTTTAATATCTACAACACTTAGTCTTCTGACACAATGACATGGGAAGATAGTTAAAAAACTTGAAATCTTAGGTCTCATGTTTGAAAAATGAATCGAGAAAGTTTTCTCATTGATGGTTTTCCCGATTGAGTCATGGCTGGAGCGTTAATATAAATATAAACAGTGAAAGAAATGACCAAACTAAAAAATGTTAGTTTTTTTAAACGTTTAACTTATGACTAAATTATACATAAGGAAAAAAAATGGACAAAACTACATATTCAAGAGATTGATGCATCTCTCTTTGTTTTAGATTGACATGCAAAGGCAATTACTTATAATTTTCTTTCATTTTCTTTTTATCTTTCGGATATTGTTTTTCTCATTATCATAACAAAATCATTAAAAAAAAACTAGGGTAAAATGAAAATGAAAGAAAAATATATCATTATCACAATCAAAGTCTCACATTTAATTTTAACTTTAATTTTAGCTTAATTTAAGAATAAATGAATAATGTATCAAAATTTGAACTTGTAGAACTGTAATAAAACTAGAGGTGCAAAAATATTAAAACACGTTGCAAAGTCATAACCCAATATATTTACCTTAAATTAAATTCAAACTATTAGTCGGTACCAAAATCTATAAGTACAAGTGACTAGAATAGAAACTCGAAGTTACATTCACACATCAAAATAGATAAAATAGCACCATAAATTATGAATAACATTAAATGCATTGTCCTGCATGTATCCTATAGCCATGTACCATGGCGATAACCGTCAGAAACATGGAAATAATTGTTATGAGAAACATGTAGACCATCAAATAAAATGATATGCTTTCGGTACAATGGAATAAAAATGGGAAAGTGCAACTATCAAAACCGAAGAAGTAAAAGATGTGACACCGGGGACAAGGAAACGCTTTAGATCGAGTGGCCAGGTATATAACGCAATGGCTTGCCTGGCTCCATAAATCATGGTGCCATTTTCATGATAACTTGAACGGAGTAAACCGCCATGTGTCCTGGTGATTGTCATAAAGTTCACGTACTTGATCAATGATGCCCCAAAAAGAAAGCCGTTACCCGCTCTATATCGGTTATCGGTGGGTACTTTATGGCTTGTGGAGTTGTGGTTAGCCTTTTAATTAAGTATACCTCAGCTCATCTTTATCAACTCAAGACTATGAAATCAACGAATTATGCCTACACGCATGCACAAAAATAGTGTAATATGCATTTCATTCTTTTTTTTTAATTAAAAGCAAATAAAATCTTAGGGCTATGCTATTGTTACACCATTTACAAATATTTGACACCATTCTTCCATCTTATCATAGGCTTTACATGAAGCGTATGCTGACATACGCAGCGTATGGAATAATAACTTAAGTTAGTCAAATCAAAGAAAGTATACGAATCATATAGAAAACTATACGAGCCGCATTCTTATGTATACAATTCGTATCCTCCGTTTCATATGCAATACGAGACGTATAACATTTCATACGAAGCATATAAATCTAACATAACCATACAAACTGTATAAGAAAGAATACAAATCGTATGCATGTAGAATTTTGAAAAATCATGATAATTAATCAATACGGACGGTATAAAAAATAATACGAAACGTATGCCGAAGAATCTTTAGTATTGTGGCGTGTTTCAACAATTAATCAATCTATCTCTCTCTACCATATGAATTGTTTAATCAATTTCTTTAACCATATGAAATATGTAAGAATACTAGGTTTTAAAAGTCTTTAAAACTCTAATCATAACATGTATGAGTAAGAGTAATATTAGGTTTTAAAAAGAATCTTTGAAAATTCAACCACATCGTGTTCTTTTTTTTATATGCAAACGAAGCATATGACAAGTCATACTACGCGTATGGCCATAAACAAATCTTTTTATATGTCTATGCATCTCATACGAACTATATAAATAACAATACGTTTCGAATACTAGTTAGATTTTCAAATAAGTATAAACAAGTTATGAAGTATATATAGGTGGAGGCAATTATATTTTACCCACTTATTCTTTCTCCCCCTTTACCCCTTATAAATTGTTAAAAAAATTAACAACCTAAAGACTTTTTTAATTTATTTTTCAAACCACATTGATAAATGTAGTTGATGAAACGCATAATTTTGAAGCAATTGTTGTGGAATCCGATGAATCTTTCGCCACCATTTTTGTGTAATCTGGTCATTTTTTCGCAACCGAACAGGTATACGTTTTTTATTCATGTTTGTATCATGTTATCACGTTATTAACAAAAATGAATCTTATTCAGGTGTTTATGTGTTTCGATGAGTTGGAGCAATGTGCGTACAACACCGGACTTAACAATGGCTACGTGATAGTGACCCAAAGGTCTAAGATAAATGTTGCGACAAGAACAAGGTGTTTCTAATTAGATGTAATCGTGGTGGTGTATACAATGTGTTTCTCCCCAAAGTCAAGCAGAAGAGTTAGATGGATAAAATAAGAGGCTTGTGGAACCACGGTGAAACGATCATCGAAGAGCCAGAAATTTTAACCAACACTTGTGGTCGAACTACGAAGGCTCAACAAAATAAGAAACAAAATCTCGCAAAACATGGTTCGTTTGTGGTCCCCGATGAGCCTCCAATTCATAGTTCATATGTGAACACACATGATATTGAATGACATTCAATATCCAACAAGACACAATTCGTATGTGACCACACATGATATTGATGCCATTCAAGATCTCGTAAGGCACCGTTCATGCGTGAACACACATGATATTGATTACATTCAAGATCCTGCAAGGCAAAGTTCATACGTGAGCACACATAATACAAATTGCATTCAAGATCCCGCAAGGCACAGTTGTTTGACGCACAAGGGTTTATCTTTTTCACTATGGGATCAAGGGGTGATTTACGAATTCCATACAAGTATTACTCGGATGTTGGGGGCCCTAGTGCATTCGGGTATGAAGAGGCTTGTACACAAAGTTCATTTGGCCACAATCGGGATAATACGACTATACTGACCTACAATTTTATGGGTTTATCCCAAGATAGCACCTACAACCATGCAAGTGTACCCGACAACGACTTCATCGACTTGACCCAAGAGAGTGTTTCATATCAAATGTTGCAAGATACAGACGAATGTCTCCAAAATATTCCCGAATTCTTCCGTCATTATGTTACACGTATAGATAACGTTTGGGGTGATGGAAATTGTGGATTTCGGGTGATTGCTTCTGCTTTGGGGTGTGATGAAGATAAAGGGAAGACGATACTGGAACCACTTATTGAAGTGATAACAGAGTTTAAAAACTAGTACACTTATCATTTCGCAAGCAATTACGGTACTATATATGAGTCCTTAAATTGGTTTGGAAGTGGTTTTGCACCCCGAAACACTCGATGCATATGCCAGAAATGGAGTTCTTGATTGCCAACAAATTTGTGCTATATAGTTAGTAGCGGTTTTCGGTAGCTGAAACCGAACTTAAGCAACACAAAACACACGATGAAAATCATAACCGAAAAAATTTAATATAGCTTTTGTGGAACAATTACAATAAAATATCTTAAACAAATTTAGTCGGAAAATCAAATATCAAATTAAAGTTCAAAATGGAACTAAAGTTAAATTTAAATAGGATATCACATATGTGAAACGCAACAAAAGTCAACACGCTGAGTGGTTGAAATATATTATCTTTATTATAACTACGCATTATCAAAAACCAAATATTATAAATATTATAAAAATAAAATATATTAAATTTATGTGTCCAGTAACATGTAGAAATGAAAGTGAGAAGTGATATATGAACATAGATATTATTACAGAAAATTTGTGTTTTTAAAGCTAAAATCTAGTTTTATAGCTGTAAATTAAGTATACAAATCGTATAAAATAGCATATGATTCGTATAACGTTCACATGTTCTCAACCCGCCTCGTAGAATGTCATATTATCTAATTTACACAAAAGTGGGAGTACGACTAGTATACAATTTAGACGATTCACATGTTATATTATACGAACTGTATCCTTTCTAGGCGAGCGATGTATTAATTTAACACAAAAGTTCTTGATACGACTCGTACACATTTCAGATGATTCGTATTTGTGTTTATATAAGCTATATAAACTTTATCCTTTTTATACGAGCCGTTTATTAATTTTACACAAAAGTTTTTCATATGACTCGTACACATTTCAGATTATTCGCATTTTTGTTTATATAAGCTATATGAACCGTATAACATTACATACAAAGCGAATGACGGCTGAAAAAGTCAAATATAAGATTTCAGCATACGAACCACGAAACGTATGCCAAATGGTGTGTAATTAAGCCTAGTTGATAGGCCAAGGTGGTGTGTGAATAGAATTTGCCAAATTTTATAACAAACACAAGGTTTACTTAATTTAAAAAGAATATTTATGTAACATCTTTAATTGTTTTATGAAAACTTAATAGTATTATTAAGATTAAAAGTGACTACACTATTTTGCAACTGTTTATTTTTTATACAATATGAAGGAAATGAATGGAAAAAAACACACAATCAATGGTATTCGCAATATGTACATCGGAAGTCTATGAGGGTAGGGGTAACACCCTAGAATAATGATCCGGTAGTAGACGAATCACGTCTACTTAAATAATGACAAAAGTGATATTAAAATAGACAGATAACGACAATGATAGAGTGGATTCCGGAAATTAACACCCACAGAATTCTCCTAGATAGTGATGTGGAATGCTTCGAGACGAATCTACTCAAATAATGACAAAAGTGGTATCAAAATAGAAAGATAATAACCATAATCGAGTGGACCCCCTGAAATCGTACCCACCGATCACCTGGATAACGACGTGGAATGGTCCATCCTTCCTCTCCCTAGACGAATCACGCCTACTCAAATAATGAAAAAAGTGATCTCGAAATATACATATAACAACCATGATCAAGTGGATCCACCCTCCCCAAAATCGTACCCGCGGAAATCACCTGGATAGCGACGTGGAATGGTCTCTCTCCCACTCTCCTTAGATGAATCATATCTACTCAATTACTAACAAAATGATCTTAAAACAGACAGATAACGACCATGACCAAGTGGACCTGCCACATCGTTCTAATTGAAATCACTTGGATAACAATGTGGAATCCCCCCTCTCCCTAGATGAATCGCATCTACTCAAATACTGACAAAAGTAATTTTAAAATAGACAGACAACGACCATGATCCAGTGGACCCCAAATCGTACCCGTGGAAATCAATGTATAGCGACGTGAAATGGCCCCCTACCTAAATGAATCGCATCTACTCGAATAATAACAAAAGTGATACTGCCAACTGCCATTATCGAATGGACCCCTGAAATTGTACTCACGAAAATAACCTGGATAGCGACGTGGAATAGCCCCCCCTCTAGACGAGTCACGTAGGCTCAAATAATGACAATAGTTATCTTAAAATACAAAGATAACGATCATGATCGAGTGGACCCTCCAAATCGACACCACTAAAATCACCTGGATAGCGACATGGAATGGTCCCCCCCTCCCTAGACGAGCTGCATCTACTCAAATAGTAACAAAAGTAATCTTAAAATAGACAGGTAACGACAAATCGAGTGGACCCCCCTAGTGCCCCATAAAAATCGTACTCGTGGAAATCACCTGGATAGCGGCATGCAATAGCAACCCCCCCCCCCCTCTCTAGATGAATCACAACAACTCAAATAATGACAAAGGTGATATTAAAATAGACAAATAATGACCACGATTGAATAGACAGCCAAAATCGTACCGTCCGAAATCACCTAGATAGCAATGTAAAATGGTCAACATATGTGATAAACGTTTATAAGTTTATTACAAAGCTAATGAGAAAAATCCGTTTACACCATAACTATGTGCTTTTACTTTCTCATCTTACTCTCATATTCTCGTCATAATTCAATATTCCCGATAAAGCTTATATTACACAATATTTGAATACGTCATTATCTGTTTTAACATTGACGTCGTCTTGAAACTCACGATCAAGTGGTTAAAAGTAAAAAAACAAATAGACTTGAATACTTTGGATGAAATAAGGAAACTTAGGATAAGCTTCCCCAAACCAACTCTATAAGGCCCCATGACAAAGGCTAAATAAGAGAGAAAATTGATTAAACGCCAAAACCTATTTCTATGGTGTAACTAAATGGAATTTAAAAGATATTAATTTCACTTGAACTAATTGGCGAAATGTTTTATTTTGTTTCGACCTTTATATGGTTAATTATATATTCATATTCATTTGCAACCAATATGGTCATATGTATAAAATGTATAGTTTCTGCTTTATATCATATATAATTTTTATTGAAAAATAATATATGAAAACAGTTTTTTTTTTCATTTTCTTTTTTTTTTTGGGAAAAAAAAGGCTTTACACTATATACTAAGTTATTTTACTCGTCAAAGAAATGAACCAATTGGGTGGGCCGGCCTTGTGTTTCTTTGTAAATTGGACACATCTGTATTTAGCATCTTGCTGGTTATCTATATAAATAAAATACTTTGTCGATCGCTAAAATATATATATATACATGAGAAACTCCATGAATCGACTTTGCAAGGGGCCTAGTACCATAAAGGCATAAATGCTAAATAATTCTCGAACATGTTAATAGTAGTTGTATTTATTTATTTTTGGTTAGTTTATTACAATTAACAATTGCTCTTGTTTGCTGAAGAAACACGGATCTACTCCCTTAAACGGGTCTTAGATCCAATCAATCCACATGGTAGGATACGGATGACAACCAATACGATATGAACACAATTCCCAAAGTCCAGTGACGTGAACCTGTAAAACAAACACTGTGAGCTCGTTACGGGAAGAACAAGAGGGGGATCTTCCCGTAACCACCATTCGGCGTGAGAATAAGTACCGTTATGACGAAGATAAAGTATTTTAGTAAATAATGGGAGTCCAGTGCGAGCGAATGAATACCTTATGACGTTTGAGAAGGTATTTATAGCCGAAGAGTGTGGGAAGGTGGTTGGGCCAGCTGTCCTTTTCAGAAGATGCTCTCGTAACCACCTGGACACGTGTCCTCATATGATAGGTTCAGTTATACGTCGCATGTGAATGTATAACAACCTGGACACGTGTCCTCATATGATAGGTTCAGTTATACGTCGCATGCGCATGTATAACAACCTGAACACGTGTCCTCACGAGATAGGGTGATAGATAACCCTGACCATGTGCACGGTTATAACGGCTTTGCCAAGTTCCCTTTATTCATTGGGCGAGGGATCACGTACTGCCCAAGAAAGCATCTTGGTAAATCTTACAGAAGGTAGTTAGTTGTTGACAGTTGTCCCGGGGCACTACCTCATGGTCATTTACGCAGACGAATATTCCGTCTTGTGAATGACTTCTGAGGGTGCCGTGATGTTTTCGCATGTGTTGTGAGGGTGCTTCTTCCCCATATGATTATGCGGGTGATCCATATGTCCCGCGGGTGCCTTATGAGGGGTCTCTGATTGACCCGCGGGTGGTACTTAAGGGTATTTGGGTCTTTTTGGTACCCTACCTCTATAAGTCCCCCCAGTCCAGTGTTTCTTCCGCTTGAAGTACTTTATGCGGATGAAATTTTGGACTTAATGTGTATTTGGGGGTTTTTTATTATGCAAGTTGGTAAGAAATATCTTTTGTTGCTGTGGATAATCATGAAAAGGACAAATGGGCCACTCGCAGGCGCGTGAACAAATGACGAGACGCGTGTGACGGCTGTCGCTGTACCCGACTGTACAACTTTTTTTCTTTTTTGAATTTCCCACGTGACGTGGCGACTGCCTATTAGGCGATTTTTTCTCTCTCCACTGTTCATATCCCATCACATTAATTGCGATGAGTATAAATAGAAGAAGTTAACTTCTTTTCAAAGTTTATCGCATTTGATTTCTGATTATCATCTTGCTTTCTCTCTTTGAACCTTTGATTTAACCATTCAATTTCTTCTCATAAGTGCCCAGTATTCATCATATTTTTTAGTAATGGCGACTGTTCAGTCTGAAATTGGAAGTTCAATGGGATCAATCTGATTATTAGAAGCTGATTGATACTTATGGTATTTCACCAGAGTGGGGACCGGAGTTTCCTTATCCTGGTTCTATAGCCAGCCTGCTACCGCCTGGCAAAATGGTTGTATATGCCGACTACTTCTTATACGGGAATTTCCATTTCCCTATTACGAAGTTTTTTATGAGAGTAATTAATGCGTATAGGATACACTTATCTCAGTTGCATCCCTGTGCTATTATGCGGATTCGCCACTATGAGTTCATGTGTATGGCTCATGAAATGGTGCCCCGTTCTTGCGAAATTCTCCTCTCAATATATCCTCGCTAACCCCACCGATGTTAAGGCTCTCGTTTATAAAACGAGTAATGAAGTCTTCGATAGACTCATTATTTCGCCTTGTGACATCCAATATCTCTGAAGGATCACGAGTATGTTTCTTTTGTTGGCTAAAATGCTGAGAAAATTTTGCTACAAAGTCATTCCAACTTTTAATCTGTCCGCCTGGTTATTTTTCGAACCATTCTCGCGCAGCTCCCGTAAATGTTAATGCGAACATGTGGAACCAATACGGAAGAGTCCAACCAGTGACTCCGCCGACTGCCACAAATCTCAGCAAATGATCGTTGGGATTTGTCATTCCATTATATGTTCCAACAGATGTTGGAATCTTTGCATTTATTGAGAATGGAGCCGTCGCAATACTTGAAATAAACTTTGACTTTTCCGCAAATGATTCCGGACGGTATGGTTTAGAAAAATCATGCTCGGTATTACTGTAATACTCCGCATGACGGACAACTGATCGTGGATAACTAGGCTCTCCGTATGAAGGGAATCGGCTATCCCCACTGTAATAACTGCCTTCAGGACGATACGTTGAATCATGTCCGTCCAGCTCGTCCTCATAAGATGGTACCCGCATATCTATACGAGGGCGAAGACGCAACCTTTGTATCTCACCCAAATTTTTCTCCATTGGCTGACTGCATTGAATGTGACTTCCCCTTATGGGAGGAGAAATGGATCTTCTGGGAGAATCATCATACGTCAGGGTACGAGCGTGAAAACGTTTGTTTCGCATCCTACGTTCATATTCAGCTTTCAAATTATCTTGCTGAATGTGAAGCCATTCGTCCGGAGACAAAAGTCCTTCGGATCTGGAGCTATGGTGACGAACTCTTCTCGGATTAGAATCACCGGAATCTTCTTCCAGGCCTAATTCTGAGTGAGTTCGGCGGGCATCCTTCATAATTCGTTCCAAGTCTCCCAGATTTGAACTTCCTGGGACTGTAACATGTCCCAAGTCATTAGGAGTAGGACCAGTTGGCATATTGACATTTCTTGTGTCTACCGGAGTAGCACCTACTAGCGGAGTGAAATGTCCCCGAGCCGTCGAACCACCTAAAGTAAAACCTCTAGGGTTTACGGCATCGGTTCGTGCAGTAGTAGTCACGATTCGAGCAAAAACAGATGTTGCTCCTTCACGTGTTTCTGGATTAGTAATACGTGAAGACTGCACAGGGTTCCCCATCGGCCCTTCAGGTAACTGACTCATATCGTACAACGAACAAAAAAAATTCTTACTGTTCTAACAAAAATACGGATGACGCCAATGAAGAAACACGGATCTACTCCCCAAAATGGGTCTTAGATCCAATAAATCCACAGGGTAGGATACGGATGACAACCAATACGATATGAACACAATTCCCAAAGTCTAGTGACGTGAACCTGCAAAACAAACACCGTGAGTTCGTTACAATTAACAATTGCTGTTTTATTTATTTGTTGGGCTTCTTGTTTACGGATATACATATGTTTGGGCTCTAACTGGAATGGATATCATTCATCAGGTTGTGTATGAGAATTTATTTCTCGTAAACTAAGTAAAGGTTAGCTTATATATACATCAACCGACTTATGGTTGTGTATGAAAACTTATTGTAATAAGGTTTTGAGTTATATTTTTTAGTATAATAAGTGGGTTCTCTAAATATTATGTGATTGTTTATACATGTGGACTTTAATTATTTGGGCTGGTTGGTTGTAAGGGTTAACCGAATTAGTGAGTCGACTTCTTCTATCAAACAGAGATTGACTGGCTGACATGTATCACTATACTAAACGTGACCCGTTTACTTAACAAAATAGTAATATATTACTACACAATCATTACTTCTTTAGTGTTATATGTTTGACTCCTAAATCAGGTTTGAAACAAAATAAACAGTTCAATTTAAGACTCCACACACACACACCATGTATGAAGACGACAAACATCTAAACAGATAACAACATAAGTATTGCATTTCAAAACAGATAAGTTTCACACATTTATTGTTCTAAACAACATAACTTTCTTTTCTTTCAATTGAGGGAAAACAACTTGAAAGATTTATTATCATACACAGCAAAACTCATATTCAATGAGCAACAACTACATAAGTAAATCATGAGAGTGCCAATCTTCAATCAATCACATAAAATGAGTTTCGTGACATTGCTATAACGTTGCGTTAATCAAACGTCAACAGGGAACGGATTGAAGTCACCCTGTAGCAATTCTCTTAGAGCACGAAACATGGGTTCAGGAAGGTAGTTTAAGTCATACCATTCCCAACCCTCACACTTATCGGGTTTGATGTTTTGAGGCACTTGGTTAGGGTTCGCTAATTGTGCACGCATATAAGTAGCATCAATGTGTGTCTCATCGTAAACGATATTGTTTCTTGTTAACGTTTCAATATTCTTGATTCCAGTCCCGTTTCCTCCTTCACTTCTCTTACTGCACATTCTTCCAAACTTTCACCTGTATTGTTTCAAGAAAATGATAAAAAATTTCATTACTAGTTAAAGTAAACAAAATGTCTATTTAAGCGGGTTTTTTCTCAAAATATCTACTGCAAATCCGGTCGGCCAACCAACTTAATAATCATGAACATATGACATTTTCAACCAAGATTTTCCCAGGCGTCAAGAAAATCTTAGTGGAAACCATAAAAATCTAGATGGAAGTCAAAAAATCTCTAAGGCAGTCAAAAAAAGTCTCGTTAGAAGACGCGATAAATCTCGTTAGAAGAGGAAATGAATCCCGTCAGGAGACAAATAGATATTCCTTATAACGCCTAAAAATCTTGTCGGCCCGATGTTTTTTCCCATAATTTGTGCGTCTCAACGGTATATTGACTTGTGGCATGACCTTGCTGGAGAAAAAACTAGTCCGGCGAGGATCATTAAGTAGGGGTTCGACTAGATTGGGGTGGACAATTCGAAAGTACTCCATTCAAATGAACAAAATATTTATTTTGATCACTCAAATAAACATTTTCCTCATTTTCCTTTTAGTTTCAAACAAATTATAAAACTATAACCGGTAAATATTTTGTTACATATATCCTCCCTAAGCTCAAATGACAATATAATCATCAAGACATATAACACAGTAGACAAACTAATTAACAGTGTACTTAAGAGCTGACCGAACTCAAGGTGGCCGTTGGGGAGCAAATAGGTGTTGGCGCCAACAGCGACAGAGAGGCGACACCCCAAGAGGATCTTATTGTCCTTTAATATAAACACTAAAACCCCATCTTCCGGTGCATGTGACATCTCTTTGTTCTTGGTGTTTTTTGCTCCAACTATTTGAACTCTAAACCTTGAGGTGGGCGCGTTGCATGTCTAAGAAAATGAAGAACTTTGTTAATAGTTAAAGCCACTAAAATCTTGATTAATGCAGGTAGTCTTATAACTATAGTCTTAATGATTGTAATTAATAATATAAGATATTTTTTTCAATTGCGGCTTGTAGGATTAAGGGGATACATGTTATCATTACACCATATATGTAATATGTCTACTGTGGCGCAACTCATAAGTTTTAATATCGATTTATTAAACTTGATTTGAGTACAATAAAACTAATCTCGCACAATAGATACAAATTTGTATAACATGAGTTTAGATGCATAAGTTAGTTTTTAACGACGCAAGCCTTCCTAATATGGTATGTCAACCGTCTATACTGATTTTGACACTACATGGCTAACTTAACCAAGAACATCATCAATGAGGAAACCCATCACTATGGGTAAACCCCCTTGAATCAGAATTCGAACTTAGGACTTTAAGATCTCAAGTCTAAAATATCACCTCCATGACATTGGACTAGAACGCCAACTCCAACTGCGTATAACTTAGTTTGTAATGTACAAATCATTTTTCTACTTTTAAGTATAAAACTAGTATTTGATCCCATACGTTGCTGCGGGGAAGGGGGATGATAAACTATCGATTTACACATTCACTTCACTCGAAAACATGAGGCCACCACCACCACCGCCTACGGTCATCATCCCCTTTCGTAAACCATTAAGAAAACCGGATTAAAAGTAGATATAATAAAGCTGAACAATGGATGATGGGTCATATTGACAAAAAAAACGTCAAAAAAACAGTAAATAGAACAACATTTCTTTAAAGACAACAAAGCAAAAAAAAAATTTTTTGCTGAAAGAACATAAAAAGACTAAGGGGGAAAAGGTGTATTTGTTAAAGTTTATAGACTGCAATGTAACTCTTACAAAATTTCGGGACAACAACGTGAATTTGATTAAAACTAAATAGAGTTATTTAAACATTATATTTATTTAAAATAAAAACATTAAAAAGTTCATAAACAACAACACGAATTTGATTAAAGCTAGGTGGAGTTATTTGAACATTATATTTATAAAAAATAAAAAATTAAAATCAACCAAATCTAAGAGTGGATCTTGAGACATACAACTTCACTACAAACAAATTTGCCACGAGACCAATCCAATTATTTGTTAAAAATTTTATTTACGTGCGTATATATATGTTAAAATAATTGTTGTTAAAAGAAGGATAAAAGTAAAAGTTATACAGAGAGAGAGGGAGAACTAATAGCTTTATACAAAAGATGAAGCAAGCTTACCACTTATGATGGACATGAAATTGTAAATATGAAAATTTTGTAATCTAATTTATAGAACACCAGCAACTTGATTATTGATATAACCTATGTTGCATTGTCTCCACCATGTGATCAATAACTGCTATAACAATTTGCAACATCTATAAGATACATAGTCAAATCTGGCACCCATATAATAATTTAAATCTATAGACAGTAACTGAGGACCTAAACATATATTAAATGCTATAACTAGTTAAAAAAAATGCAGTAAACAATTACTCCCTACAATATTTTCAAAATGATTGAGCTCCTTAATTTTCCCCAACTAAAATGTGATGGTTAAGAACTTGATATATCAAATAAAAAAATGTGATTATTTAAGAACCGAACAATAAAACATCTAAAAAAAGTTAAAACTTAAAAACCAAGAACAAATTCAAAACAATCGTTGAACTAGTTAGACATGCTAGAACGAGACCTGAGAACCGACCCTAATGTTAAGTCGGTTAGGGTACTAGATGGGGTTCGTGTCCGTGAACCGATTGTTAGTGTCGGACCCGTTTGTTTGATATATGAGATGGCTTTTAATTAGAAAATTACCGGGTTTTCATTGCAATTTGTAGAAAACAATAACATAAACATAAGTAACAACATAAGCATTATGATTCTTGCTAATTAGTATCAGCCAGCATGTACATGTATGAAGACCGCAAACATCTAACAAAACTACTGCATTTGAAAACAAATACGTTTCACATATTATTTTAAACAACATAATTTATTTTCATCTTCTTTAAAAATTTTGTAGTATGTTTCAGTTAAGTAGAAACAACTTGAAAGATTTAGTTATCAAACACAACTAAACTCCCACTCATTGAGCAACAACTATATAGTGAGACATTTAATCAATCACTTGAAACAAGTTTTGCGACAACGCTAAACAAATGTTGCATTAATCAAACGTCAACAGGGAACGGATTGAAGCCGTCTTGTAGCATTTCGCTTAGAGGTCCAAACATTGGTTCGGGCAGATTGTTTAAGTCATACCATTCCCAACCCTCACACTTATCGGGTTCAATGTTTTGAGGTGTTTGAGCAGGGTCTACTAATTGTGCACGCATATAAGTAGCATTGATGTGTGTTGCATCAATATAAATATTCTTTGTTGTTAACGTTTCAATATTCCTGATGTCTAGTCCCGTTTCCTCCTTCACTTCTCTTGTTGCACATTCCTCCAAATTTTCACCTGGATTTAGTTTCAAGAAAATGTTCAAAATGTCTATTTTACAGGTCACGGTAAGTGAAATGTCCATTTGACAAGCTTTTTACAAAAATTTTTTCACCCCAAATCCAGTCGACCCCTATACTTAATAATCATCATCTTGCAAGATTTTCAACCAACAAGATTCTATTATTTGTAAAAAAAATCTCGGTAGAAGCCAAAAAATTCTTGTCCAAAGCATGAAAAAACAGTCGGAAATCCCATTGGAAGACAAAAAAATCTCGCCAGAAGCCGAAAAATCTCATCAGAACGCCTAAAAAATATTGTTGATCGGACGTTTTTTTTCTGGAACCGTGTGTCTCGACAGGATATTGAAATACCTGGTTGGCTAAAAATTCTATTCGCGTGATGATCATTAAGTATGCACGTCGACTGGATTTGGGATTGAAATTTTGGGAAATACCCAGTTCAAATTATGTTTATTTTGACAAGTTAAATAGGTATTTTCCACATTTCCACTTTAGTTTCAAAAAAATTACAAACTATAACCAATATTCCAAATCATATTTCATTGCATCCTTGAAATAAAGCTTAGAAACAATATAATCAAGACATGTAACAAAGTGTATAAACTAACTAATGTAGTGTGAAGAAGAACAGACCGAACTCAAAGTGGCCACCTGGGAGCAAATAGGTGTCGTCGCCAACAGCAACGGAGCGGCGACGCCTGAAAAGTATCTTATTATCCTTTAATATAAACACTGAAACCCCAACTTCCGTTGCCTGTGATATCTCTTCGTTCTTGGTATTTGATGCTCCAACTATTTGAACTCTAAACTTTGAGGTGGACATGTTGCATGTCTAAGAAAATGAACTTAGTTGTTATTAGTTAACGCCCTTAAATCTTGGTTAATGCAGTTAGTCTTTTAATCACGTATTGTCTTAACGTCTGTAATAAATATGACTCGTAATTTGTTTTATTCAACGGCAAACTAAAGTACTCCAAGATTACTATAGCCCACTTTTACATGTATTATGTAAGATTTGAATCATCGATCTCTAGAATAAAGGGGAGATGCCTTACCATCGTACCGTGTTCATTCGTGATATAACTAAGTTTTAATATTGGTTTATGAAACTTGATTTGTGTAAAATAAAACCAACCCACACCCAACAGATTCACGGAAATTATATATGATACAAATCTATATAAACAAACAACATTTGTTTTTTTAAAATCAGATACGCAATTTAGTAAAAGCTTAGCCAAACACCCTTTGTTTGCTGTGTACAAGTAATATTTTTTAGTTTAGATATAATTCTTTAATAAATTTATCAAACATTAGGAAATTGATTATTAATATTTTTTTAAAAGAAAAAATTGATTATTACTATAACCTATGTTACATTGTTTTAACCATGTGAATAACCACTCTGAAAAAAATAATATTTGAAGATTAATATTAAATTTATTGTTAAAATAACATTAAACAACCGTATCTAATTTTTTAGAGATCTGAATATGAATATCCAAATGTTTATCATACATCTCAAATATTAATTTGATGTTCAATGGAATTCAACGATGGATTGAATATTGAAGTACCTAATTATAATGACGCATGTTTTCATTGCAAGTTTATTCTAATCATACCAGACATAAAAGATAATTACAAAATTATGGTGTAATATTAACATTTCTTCTAGAAGGGATACATAGACCTTAGTCAAATCTAGCACACATTTTTTAAAATATGTAGATAGTAACCGAGGGCCTAAACATTTATTTAATTGCTATAAGTATTTCATAAAAATGCATTAAATAATTCCTCTCTCTATAATATTTTCAGAAAGATTGAGCTCCTCAACATAAAATATGAATATGTGATGATTGATGGTTGATATATCCGTCTAAAATAATGCTAAGATATTTTATTTTACATGTAATCAAAAAAGAAAAACATGTGAATATTCAAGAACCGAACAAATATACACCTAATAGAAATTTAAAACTTAAAGAACAAATGCAAACAATCTTTGAACTAGTTAGGCATGCAAGGATTCCAATATGTTGAAATTAACTTTTTTTTAACCACAATATACACAACTTATAGATTACATTCTTGCAAGACGCACACCATGACCAATAATTTAACCTGTAACCTCTCACAAAAAGACAACAAGGCTTTAACACTAGGTCAACTATCCAAGCAACACATGACCTTAACTAGAATTGACTATGCATGGTATTAGTAATTTTTTTAATGATATATGATGTTATATTTCACATGTTATATATGTATCCAACAATTAACTAACATTTATTCACTGAACATTTTAAAAATTTGAGACGAGTTATATACGACAATCATGTGATATTTATTCACTGAAGAACCTAATCAAAATTGGATATATATGAATCCGACAATCAAGTGACAACTATTCACCGTACATTTTCAAATTTTGACACAAGTTACTATAAAAACTGATTTTAACTACGCGTAGGTATCCATAGAAACTATAAGAAATTAATACCTGAAAAATGGAACAAGTGGTTGAATAGGTCGGTTTCTGGCTCGGTTCAGAGATCTTTATTGACTTAACAGGCAACCGAAGCACGGATTTCTGTACATGATGTTGCGGAGGCGAATTGATCCCGTGAATTCTTATACCGGTCGCCATTGACACAAAGATGGGTTGATAGAGTTTTGATAAGTAACGAAGAAAACTGGACTCGTGCAAAGGTTAATGAGTAGTGCATATAATTGGACTTTGTCTGGGCCTACATCAGTATTAAATTACTATAAAAGGAATATCTTATCATGCCATATGAGATTATGAGGTCATTTTTTTATGTAACTTGTGAATTTATATATTTATATAATTACTTGTTTTTATCCCCAGTGTTTAGGGCTGTTCACGAGCCGAGCCGAACCGAGCGAAGGCTTGCTCGTTGCTTGGCTCGTTTATAACTGAACCGAACCGAACGGCTGAAATTCGAACCGAGCGAAAACCGAAACGAGCCAAAATCGAATCGAGCATTTTTCGAACGAACGTCGAGCGATTTCGAGCATTATTTATTTCCTTTTCACTTTAAAATTTTCAATAAAAAACAAATTTGAAGGTTGTAAATAATATATTTTATAAATAAATTAGTAGTTTCTAGACAAACATGTAATATATTGTAACTTTTTATAAAAAAATAAGTTTGAAGTGAGATATAATGATCATTTAAACAAACTTCTAGTATTCTAAAAACTTGAATCGAACAAATAAAACTATAAAATTGACGGAATATGAAAAATTTAAAGGGGTAAAAATTATTGTAAGCTTATATTTATGTGTTTTGTCTATATATTTATATATTTGTTCATATATAATTATATATAAAATAAATTAAAAATATTCGAGCCGAATCGAACCGAGCAGACCTTTGCTCGTTGCTTGGCTCGTTTACAAACCGAACCGAGCAGAGCGGCTCGTTTTCAATCGAGCGTAAAAACGAGCGAGCATTTTTCGAGTAATTTCCGAGCGAGCGGCGAGCGAGTTCGAGCGACGAGCGGTTTGGACGGCCCTACCAGTGTTACGAGGTTATTTTACATTATTTGTTTATAATATTTATAAATTTTAAATTTATTTATTGTAAGTAAGTTAATAATATATTTCGGATTTGATGATGACAGGGTTTCACAAATAAATGAGATGTTATAACTAGGTTTAAAAATTATTTGGGTTTTGTGAGACATAGACCCGCTTAGTTTTTTTAATATAAGATTATTTTTTAATTATAAATAATAACAATAGAATTGTTTTGTCTTTACATTTTATTGTTTTTAATGTAATGTATTATATTAAAAATGAAGTGAAGGATTTATAAAATCTATTGTTATTTTATCACAGCCCCTAACTAACTATACGTAAATTTAGCATATTCGTTGACATTAAAAGTTAATTAATATTGTATTAAGAGTGTGTGAAGAATAATTATAATCCTATCTTTAACTGTAAAGATGGAGGCAGAACCGGCTCCGAGAATTGAAAAAAAAAATTGGGCCGAAAACGAAAAATATTTTGGGCCTAAAGTAAAAAAGTATTTTGTTGGGTTTAAATAATTTAATTTTTATATTGGTTTCCTTGGTTACAATTTTGGTTGTTTAAAAAACTAATGTATAAAAATAGACTAAAACATGTCTCAAATGATGCTATAACCCACAACCTTTTGGTTGGGAATTATACCTCTTTGCCACTAGACCAAGTTAGTTATGTAATTGTGTTAAAACATTAAGCATATGTATCGTTTTTCATAAAAATACATATAATTTAAAAAAAAATCTGGGCCTAGCAGGTAGTCGGGTCTATGGCTATCAACTACCCTGCCATATGCCATGGCCGGCCTTGGATGAAGGATTCCTAGGGTTACATTTTAAAAGTTCAATACAGATAATTCATTCATGAAAAAAAGTTTTATTCACGAGAAAGCTAAATACATTTTTATGGTGACAAATATGACATTTACTGATTCCAAATATTGAATACAATTCATTCACGAGAACTATTAGCATATATTCCTTGGGGTGACAATCCTCTATTTGAGATAGGGGATTTCAGGGGTTGTGACACGTGTCCATGAGGTAAAAAAGGAGATTCCATATGGTAAGTCTATGGTAAATGTTGGTAAAATAAGTTCATGTAATCGTCGATCTCAAATAGAAGATTCCACGTGTCTCACCTGTTGACATGGACAAACAATTGTCACAATTGTCGAACAACATCCGACTTGGAGACACATGTGTGACATGGACAAACAATTGTCACAATTGTCGAACAACATCCGACTTGGAGACACATGTGTAAAGTATGCTTGCGTGTATTTGTAATCCGCCATCTCAGATGGATGATTACCTAAAAGCAATTAAATTCTAGTTAACTACGGCCTAAAATCACTTTTTTTTCTACAACCCACCTAAATCATCAAAAAATTCTAGAATACTAGGTTATTGTTCCAAAACGTGTTGTTCCGGACACGCAAACCGGCTCACGCCAGACCGTCCCAGGCCCATCACGTGGGAGGTAAATCAGCCTCGTTCAGCGGCAAGGCGATTGTCGCTTAGGATCGGTATCGAACCCACAATCTCTAGGTTATTGTTCCAAGTCTTACGCTCCAGAATACTAGGTTATGGGTTTCACTATTACCGTTAACCTGACGATTTGTAAATTGTAAATTTGTAAAATTTGGTTTTCGGTACAGTGGGTTTTTGTCAACTGATCTATGAGCCTCAAATGTGATGTTTTTCTAATGTCTTGTTGGGCTAGGCAAAATGCAAAAAGCAACGGGGCTGGATGCTGGAATATGTTAGTGAATTAAAGAGAAATGCATGATTAATTTCAGTGGGTCTTAAATCAAATATGATTTTGGATAGTAATTTAGATGTGGATATTAGTTTGAGCAAGTATTGGTTTGTTAGCAATTACATGTTTAATATACAATATAAAACTTTAACAATTGGTATTGTTAAGAGTTACTTGGTTGAAATTTCGTACGAACTGTGATACTAAAGAAGGGTTTTTAAGCAATTTCAGAGGATGTAAAATACTTAACTAAGAAAGATGGAGAACAGCTTGAAACTAGCTACCAATTAAGGTCTGAATAGTTTTTTATTAAATTATTTGTGTCATCTTCAAGTCAAATTTAGTACTTTATATTGTCTTATTTTGTAGGGCGGTAGTTCACTGTTTCAAATCTAGCGAGCCTTTCGGACGAAGAGGTTATAATATAACATATAAAATAAAGAGAAAGTAATACTTTTTGTAAAATGAAAAAAGAGTATTGATTTGGAACATAGGAAGAGGTTGATATTTGTTTGGCTTTGGCTGATAGGATACGTTCACGTGACGAATACATCTTTAAGCAATTGGGATGTATTTCGTTCTTTTGTTGTTGAATGGGTTTAAGTTCGGTAAGCAATTGGAACCGCTGAAGATCACTGTGTCGAAGAGACAAGTGGTGCCAGAGGTTGATGACGATAAGAAGGAGGTTACAACATTCTTTGGAACACAAACTGGAACGGCTGAAGGTTTCGCTAAGGTGGATTATAATTTGAAAGTTAGGTTGAAAATTTTAAATTGATTTTTAATGTTTGAAGGATATGAAAAGACTGTGTTTAAAGCAGTTGATCTGGTGACTTTAATTGTATGAATTGGTTATTATTGTAATAATTGGATTGAATTAATATGCATGATGATTGTGATGCTGATGACGATGAGTACTTAGAGAAGCTAAATAAGGAGACTTATGCTTTCTTCCTCGCTATGTAAGCTTTCATGTTTATTCATTTCTTTTTTACTGTATGTAGGAAATGTTTGACTAATTTAGATTACATATCCAAATAGATTTATTAGTACCTAGCAGGTGGTTAATTGCATATTAACTTAATTTTGTATGATATTTTTGTTATGTAGATATGGAGATGGTGAGCCAACTAATTAATAACGCTGCAAGGTTTAACCAGTGGTTAGTGAGGTAAATTATAAATATTGTCTGCATTGTAGTTTAAAGTTATGTTTTTAAGATCTAGGGTTTGATCTAGAATTTGTTGCTATTTGTGTAGGAAGATGATAAAGGAGTTTGGTAACAGCCAGTATGAGCATTTCAACAATGTAAATAACAATAATGACGAATCATATATATCATGTTGATCGGGTGCAGGTACAACCGCTATTGCATAAGGTATAATGATGTCATTTATTTAAGAAAATTATATTTTGATATATATACATAAAGAAAATGTGTATTATTTTAACTTGCATAATTAATAAACCATAAACTTACCATTTATATATATTAAAATTTTGGGTTATACTTTGGTTACAAGTTATATATATTAAAACTTGGGTTTTATTTAAAATGAGTTGGCAAGCAAGCTAATGAGCCAGCTAGGCAAGCCTAATGAGCCCAACTTACCTTTTCTTGGGCTAAGCTCAACTACAGACCGAGCGCTCGGTTAGTAAAAAACGAGCCAATTTTGAGCAAGCTTTAAGCAAGCCACATAAATTTTTGAATAACCCTACTTTCGAAATATCGTCTCACTACTGAGTTTCTTTTTGACTTAAAATAAATCTTTTAAATTTATTTTATGCATGCAGAGGTTAAGATGCAAATGTAATTACCATGCACTAAAATTTGTGTCCAAAATTCAAGAACCTCTTCATTGTTGATTAGAAGGATAAGAAAATACAATGGTCCAGGTAACAAGTTAGATAAGCAACTATTAGGAAGCTTCATAACGAGTTTTTTGGTTAAACGGGCCTGATATTGCTTTGAACTTGAGATTTGAAGTTGACATGGTTGCATACTGTCTATGTGAGTTTGGTGGTGGACAAGTTGAGAAAACCGAACTCCAAGCTTATCAATACGTTCACTTTTCGTTACTTATGCAACGGTTGAAACTGTCAAAGTGAGTAACTTTCCTTCGCGTTTGTGTTGGGTACTAAAATGGGCTGGTTCGGTCGGGTCAGGTAAAGGGTAATTTTGGCATGAGCGGGCATTTGTAAGTTCTCCTTCAAATATTGAACATAAGGATCATGGTTATGGATTGTAGGTTTGTTTCTGCAGAAGAACTAAGAAGGTCAAGAATATAGTTGACACCAACATGTTACTGTCTTGAAAGATTGCAGAATGTAGATTATATAGCAGATATGTATATTGCTTGAATGGGGATTTTTGGTGGTGTATATTTGGCTTTATCTATGTATATATGTGTGTCAACTGTTAGTGTGGCTTTGTCAGTTCTGCTATTTAGTTTAAAATACTACTTTAGTTTGTGTTTGTCCACTATCTATTTATAATTTACGAGGTTCATTGATATCTTATCCTTTTTTGGCAATTTTCGTCTGTATCGTTTAATTTGGTGCTCTAGCTTTCGGGTTGAAAGCTAACTGGTCTTGAGACTAAGTATTTGCGTTGATGTTATGTTTTTTTTATAGAATATGGGTAGAGTAATGGTTGCATATAGCATGTTGTTTTCGGACTTTTATTGTTAAGCATGCACATGTCGTCATTGTTTAACGATGGTAACTGATTTGGCCTTTTGCAGAAAAGAGTTTACTCGGCTTCAACTGCGGTTCCAGTCAGTGGTAATTGTTTTGGTTTTGTTGATAGCAAAACTGACTCAGAAAATTTGTTTAAAAAACATTAAGCCAAACCATTGGTTTTTTTATTAGGTTTTGTTATTACGGTTCGGTTAATTTGGTTACGAATAATGTTTTGGGTTCGAGTTTTGAAAAGAATATTAAACATGAAGTTGTTTTTGTATGTTGAAATCGCAGATTAAAACCCAATCTCGAGCTCAAACTCCTAATGTTTCCTCAAACAGAATCAAACAATCATCCACCGAATGTGGTCGCATGATAATCTTTTATCGTCTAGCATCCATAAACATATTAATCTAAAATAAAAGACACCAAAGGTCAAAAAAATATAATTAACAAAAACAAAAATCGATTGAAAAATAAACGAATAATTAGAAAATTATAATTGCAAAATGATTAAAAACAAAAACTTAAATAAACCCGCGTAACACGCGGGCTAAAAACTAGTAGTGTAATATACCAATCCGCTATATTTGGTTATTATTTATTATATTGTTAAGTTTCTTTGATAACAAATTTATCTAGAAATTAAAATAGTTATAAATGTTTTTGAAAAACCCAAGAGGTATTTTTTTAAGAAGATAAATAGTATACATGATACCAACCCCGGGGTGTATACCTGACTGTAAAACCATGTCCAATATGCAACCCAATACATGTATGGTATTCGTTAGATAATTTGTAAAATGTTTATTTGTGAAGCTTGTGTGTATAGTTGAATTCTTCACCTTGTTGCAACCTTTAAAAATCCGAGTATCCGGTGAACGAATCAACACATGATCATTGTTTTCGTTTCCCATCATTTGATGAACGATTGTTTACATACAACACGTGACATGACTATAATACCAAGTTAAATACGATTTCTTGAAGTTTTGATCGAAGTTAAAAACCCGAACAAATAGTTAACATTATGCAAAAATCAACATTACAAAGCGATAAAAAATTACATAAGTCAAGTAACCGCAGGGAACGGATTGAAGCCACCATCGAGCATCGCCTTCAGTGGTCCAAATGTTGGTTCGGGCAAGTTGTTTAACTCATACCATTCCCAACCCTCACACTTATCGGGTTCTATGTTTTGAGGCATTTGATTCGTGTCTGATAAATACGCACGCATGTAAATGACTACGACATGAACAGTATCCGAAAGAAGATTGCTTGATGCTGTTAACAGCTCGATGTTCTTGATGTCTAGTCCAGTTTCCTCCTTAACCTCGCGTAAAGCACATTCCTCAAAGCTTTCACCTGAATTTTGTTACAAACAAGTTGCAAAACTATTGATTAACACTGAGATTAATATACAAAAGTGACCAAACAAAAATAGGAAATGAAAAACTAAAAAGAGTAAAATCATTAGATGAATATATTGTAGTTCATCTACTGAAAGAACCACAGATTAAATCATTTAAATTCAATTTCCCAAAATTTAGGCGGAAGCAAATTAAGTTCTAAAATTATTAAATACGAATAACCAGGATTAGGGGTGTGCGTGGTGCGGTTTTTGGCTAAAACCAAACCGAAACCCATAACATCGGTTTTTGGAGTTTTTGAAACCGTTCGGTTTTGGTTTTTCGGTTTTTGTTTTGGTTTCGGTTCGGTTTTTGCCATTTGAGCTTAAAAATTTAGGCCGAAAAAAAGTTGACAAAAATAATTAATTTAGGTATAAATAATTTTGTTAATTGTAAAATAATAGAATGTTATACATTTGATTAAAAATATTGGAATTACATATTTATTAAATTCTTATAAATCACTTAATATAATAAATAAAAAAACAAAATTTAGGAATTCAGTTCGGTTCGGTTTTTTTTACATGCAAAACCAAAACTGAACCGTTAGTGCGGTTTTTACAAAAACATAAACCAAACCGTCGGTTTTTGTTTCGGATTGGATTTTTCGGTTTCGAATAAGTTTATTTCGGTTTCTTACACACCCCTAACCAGAATTGGATTCGGTTAACATCCCTGGTAAAAACTAGGGATGAGATCGGTACCGTGCTGGTACCAAAAAATATTGATACTGAATTTGAACAAAATTGGGTACCAAATGGAGAGTAGGTTTAGTATTGGTATTTCGTTACGGTAATCGCTTTAGGTTTTTCACTATTGACTTAGTCAAATTCGTTCATAATCAATAAACCATAATACCAAAACATACAAAATATCCCAAAAACGTATCATTTTCTATAGAAAAACAAGAAAGAGAGATACTGATACCAGTACTTAATATCAGGTGCGACACCCAAGAAGAACTCTACATTTTTTAATCAGTATCAAATACCGGTACCGATAGCATTATTGCAAATACCAAATTCAAGAAAAGTGGGTACCGATTACTGACCAAACTCAAGGTGGCCTCCGGGGAGGGCATAAGTGTAGGCGGCAATGGAGAGTGATCGGCGACATCCGAAAAGTACCTTATTATCCTTAAATATGAACAGTGCAACCCCAACTTCTGGGGCCTGAGACATAGCTCAGTTACTGACTTGCTGTGGCTCCAACTACTTGACTGAACAGTGAAAGGCGGTGAAGCATATATATGTTCTTGTGTTGATATATATATGTAATGCCCATAAGTTATTGGTTATTTATTTATTTGTTTATTTCACGTGTAAACTTATTTTTTTATAGCTATTTAAAAATGTGTCATAACTTTATAAGAACCATTTCAACAGGATATTAATATTAAGAAAAAAAACACTTTGTATTGAATTATTTGAGCAATTCTATATCACCTTCTCCATGCATGTGTTATTTTCAGATCTTAGTAAAATTAAAAATTTGTTCAATTTAATGTCTTCATTATAGGGCTGCCACCGAAAAATTGTTAAAAAATTTTTGGACCGAATGCGAGAAAATATTTGGATCCTAAGAAAATGTTTTTTTTTCTTTTCTTTTTATGGTTTAAAAAAATAAATCTTTAAATAGAGTTATTAATTAGTTATGATATTGGGTTGTGCATTTTTTTTAATTAAAATAAACTCAAATGAGTTAAGTAATTGAGTTTAAACATTAAGAACACATATTTTTTTCAAAAAAATTATATATAAATTTTGTTTAATACGTGTCGGTCCTACCCGGGTTGCTATGGGGTGCCCGTCCCCTTAATGAAGTGGTCAACATTCGTGTGCAACTATCCACTTTACAAATGGTACTACACGACCAATCTTATTATTGTCTCACTTTTACATTTCATATGCATAAATAATCAAACCATGTTTATATTTTTGTATTTTGGTGCGTGTTATTTAATCAAATAAAATATCTCAAATCGGTTTTATTATATATTATGTTTCAACAACTTCAACATATTTCGTGAACTACCTAGCAAGGTGTAATTTACAAGGTTTATAATAATCATAAATATAAATAGTGGGAATCTTTGTGTTTTCTGATAGGCTTTTGTTTGTATCACTTTGTTTCATAATTATGGCAACGGTAAACACCTATACTCAGTAAAACAACTGAAAGAGATAAAAACGAATGGTGGTACAATGCAGTTCCACACCCCGCATGTATGGACCAAGCCGGCTTTGATTAGAGCTATATATGTGCGAGGTTGCATGTAATAAGCTATTTTTTTATCTATGATATGTAGATACATTGATAGGAGACCATGATTCAAGGTTTGGATGAGTTAGTGAAGACAAAATAGTGTTTTAGTTAGTGATTGTTCAAGTCCTATAAATCTATAATTGCTAAAAAGATGTGTTAGTAGAGAGTTTGCGAGTTGCCATTCTAAAATAACACTATTTTTCTAAAGGAAATCATATGATTTATATATTGAACAAAATAATCCAATTACAATATAGATGTGGGTAATCGGGCAACAAACTGCACCGCGAACCCTTTTTGATAATAATAAACTTAATATTATATTTTAATAATAACAGCCACGTATTTTAAGAATGACGAAAAAATGTCAACGCTTATCATTTTTTTATCGATTATAGCGAGTAGCGACCCATAAAAGTAACTAATTAGCTATTACTGGTTACGAAATCTGATTATTTATTTTTCCAACTGTGTGCTAATTAGACTGTGTTGTGGAGGGGCTTTGCCGCCCCTCAACGTAGGAAACGGGGCTTTAGAGTCCCTCTCCATAAAACTCTGTTATGGTTTAATCTATATGCGTATGAAAGAGAGAGAGAGAGAGTGTGTGTGTGAAAAGCAAAGCCTGATCCCACCAATTTCTCCTTACCGCCTCATTAATCAAATACAGCCCCCCTCATCCCCCTCCCACCCAACGCAGCCATGGCGGCTGGCGCGGTAAAGCAATAAAGCCCCCAAACCCGCCCCTCATGCAGCCCACATTGTGTAGGGGTGATCTGTAATGTGGGCCCTGATGGTAGAGGTGCACAAATCGGGTTTTTTCTAGTGCCCGGGTTCGGGTATGAACCGGTTTTGGGTATTATTGGGTATTGGAAAATCGGGTATTGAGAGAAATCGGGTAGGGTATTGAGGAGAAAAACTCAACCCTATGTACCCAGGTAGGGTATAATCGGGTTCGGGTATTGGAATCGGGTACGATCGGGTATTAATACCCGGTTTTGAATTTTATAAATTATTTATTCATTTTTAAATTTGTTTAAAATTTAAATTTGCTTTGTAATTTATAAAAATAATTAAACTATATTACAAAAACCATAAATCCACTTAAGTATAAATTCTTTACTTAATAATATGCATTTTAAAAAAAACTTAAACATAAAAGTTGTGAAGCAAACATAAAAATATACTATAAAAACTCATGTATTATTTCGGGTATTAGAAAATTGGTATCGGGTATCGGGTATAACCGGGTATGGGTATAGGGTATGACCGGTTCCGGGTATTTACGGGTATAAATCGGTTACGGTTCCGAAGTACGGGTATTGAGCTCAAAAAGCATACCCTATCCATACCCTACGGGTAGGGTCGGTTCCGGTTTCAGAAATAGAATATCCGGATATAAAAAAACCGGTTCTTCTGGGTACGGGTTTTTGGTGCACCTCTGTTCTTATCTAGATAACTTTGGAAGAAAAGTTAGTTATCGATCAAGTCATTTGTTTTGGTATAGATGATATTTTTGTTCTTTTAGGCTTTAGCATATAGTAACTACAAGATGTTTTGAGCTAGTGCATTATAATATTTATCTTCTTATTGGTTTATCGCGTTTTATTTAATACATAAAAAGTTTCAAAACATTTAGTCATTTAGATAAAAAAAAAAACAAACTGTTTATGATGATTGTTATTATATATGAATAAAATACATAGTTTTAGGGTTACTTATTATTCAAAATGTTCATCCTACTCATTTTTTATTTTAAACCTTAATACATTAAATAATTAGAATCCCCAAATTGTGGTTTGTCTAATTATTGCTTTTCTGTAGTAAGATTAATTTGAACCATGCATATTTTCTTAATGACATCAAATCATCGCGTGCAAAGTATATGTTACATTTGATTCAACGTATAACATGATAAACTCTTTCATTATTTCCTAATAATTCACTGAATGATGCTTTGGTCAAAGGCACCAAATAGTTGCGGACTTAAATACGTCCCACTACCGAAACAACATTAAGGTGCATCTTGTATATATGAGTGCTCACACGACTCAAGTGGCATAAGGCATCCCTGGTGCTTGTGTTGCTATCATGGACTATCACACAATTCGAATTAGAGTTTAAGTTGTTATTCCAACTTTAAATGTTTAGCTGTATGCACATTTTTTAAATGATTCTTTGTTCATTTTATGCATTAAGCATTAGTGAATTTCTAAACTCTTTTTTTTTTCAATAACCATTTCTTTTTCATTTCAAATAAAATGATCCAATTACAATAAAGAGGCAGGTAAGCGGGCAAAAAGTTGCGCCGCCACCCCCTTTTGAATGGCAAAACCGATCCTACTGAAAATAAAATTATCGTTCTTTAGCGTCGTTGAGTTACTGTGCACGACCCGCTGAACTCTTTTTAGAAACGTAGCAGCATTGGGAGCAAGAGACCCAAATGTATTAAAGGCAAAAGGAATGAAGGCGTGTTGATTCTCCACACACGCTTTCTCGTGTTTAGCAATTTTTCCTGCTTCTGCCTTTAACACGGCCTGCCTAGCAACAAATCCGGTGTCCCTAAACCCGACAAGAATGACTTTATTCAAAGAAAACATGTCTATATTTCAATGTGAACATGCTTCAATCAATTTCATTGATCGAAAAAACTTTTTAAATTTGATTATTTTCGTGTCATGTTAGAAATTGATACCTCTTCGTACATCCTCTGCGCTTTATAGAACACGATACCAATTTAATTGTAAAATGATAAAATTGTTTTTTTATACTTTTCATTTTTGTTTTAAAGTATGTGGATCTTGAATATTTATTATTTACTATTTTAATTCTACAAAATTAGTGCTTGCTATCGTTAAATTTTCGTGTCTATATTATTTAACTTCTTATTGGAACACAATGTGTCTTTGTAATTTATAACTTTTATTGTAAATAATTAGACTACTCATTTAACAAATAACACAACCAATCTCTCTTGAGTTGAGACCCGATCGTTCTCTCAAATCAGTTCTCAGAAACTCGTTTATCCATATCCAGTGGTCTTGTTATTCTTCGATCCAAGAACTATGAAACAAAATTAAAATGTTAGACAACATACCATTCGAAGTCCAAGTTGAAATCATGAAAAGGCTTCCTATCAAGTCATTGACTCAATTCTGTTCAGTCTTCAAGACATGGAAGTCTCTTACTGATAGATCCGATTTTGTTACTCGTTATGGCGTCACACACATAGATGTGAATTGATATCTTTTTAAGCAACTGTGAAAACTGCTTTTTGTTCAAATTTTATCAATTATTTTAATGTAACACTTAATAATTTAAGTTATAATCCGTTTGTCAATATATGCAATCACGTTTTGACAATTGGGGTTGAACTTTTTGAATTAATAATTATTGAAATAGTTTAAGATTTGATAATCTTTAATTCCCCAATCATTTCATGGTGTTCCATCCAATGAAAAATTAAGCAAGCTAAAAATTTTAAAGCTTGGCTTGTTTGGTTCGTAATGGCGCATTATTATTGATGATATTTGCACTCAAAGTTGACTAAGAAATTTTACCGAATTGATAAGACTTGATGACTGGTGACAGGATATTTACGAAACTTTGTTAAAAACACAAAATTATGTGAAGTCATGAAGGATGTCGCTTCTTTAAACATTTTAATGATTTTCATGTAATGTGTAGAAGTGAGTAGAACGGTCCTTTATCTATACTATAATAAAATAAATAATACATATATAAAGAGTACACTAAAATTAATAGTTTTAAGAGTTTAACTAAGTAACAACTGTAATTAAGTAATAGCTCACTAACGAATTAACGAGTCACACAATTTAGTTCTTTTTGATGAATCAAGATGGCCAACATACTATTCTAATATTCTTTTCACATATATATGTTGTTTATAACGCCCGGGGGTATATTTTAACGCCCGGGGCCGGAGCGTTATAGCTTATTTAACAAAGGTTAGCTAGTGGGACACCATTCTCTTTATAGGTTAAGGAGCGTTCAAGACAAGCTAGGTTAAAGTGTTAACGAACTTTAAAATCCTCTACATTCACGCACATTAATTTAAAAGTTGTTTTAAAATTAAATTGAGCGATGTTAAACAATTTCCTTTAGATCAGATGAAGAAAAAATGGGTGATGTGACGCCTAAGTGGAGTTAAGGGACATGTATGTATAACCCATGGTCTAAAACCACTAGTTATGGGGCTTCAACAACAATGGAAAAGGTGATGTGGCATGGTAACGGGACTTTAACACACCGCGCCAAGGCGGTAAACAACGAAATCATAACGTGACGGGGTGTTATGAACACTGATCCAGGCCCATTTGGTAGCCCAAGTCAAGATGGGCAACCCAAGTCAAGAGAAGTAATTAGGCCCAACGAGAATGAATTGACGAGAGACCGTTGATATAAGACGTTAGGAAGGGAGTGTAGGGTATGAATGAATATTGTTAGAAGTTGGTTCTAGTCTTCTCATCTCTCCCTTCTTAGAATCTGTTTCCCATCTTCTATATGTTGTTTTGATTTATTCTTGTAATCCTTCCATTGAATCAGTAGAATCACACAGTTAGTTCATATTTGATTATCTTTCGTTGTGTCAATTTGAATACACAACACGAGGCTTTAAAAAAGAAATGACTGGGCCCAAGTTCTTTAACAAGGAAATGGTACTGGGGCTTAAACGTGGTAATAATGGGGCTTTAAACCATAACACGATGTTAAAGAAATACGTTACTTAAAGTTTCACTGTCTACGTGACAGTAACGTGGGACTTTACCTTGACGTTCCTGCCAAACATGTTGACTTCATAATGTCTAATGATACAACAATTCATAAGAGAATAAGAGATTCCTTTCGATGGGGCTAGTTTATGAGTTGACACAGGTTCGAATAAAAGACCCCACAGAACTAATTATAGTGTTTACTTAAGCATAAACTGTGACATCTGCCCCGATCCGACCCGACCCAGGTACCCGTTTCTCTGACCCGATCTCCTTTTATGATTTATTATTTATTTATACTTATATTTTACTTTTAATAATAATAATATATTTTCCTTCCCGCCTCTTTCTCTCTCTTTCTTTCCGCCGTCCCGTCCCTCTTCTTCTCTCTTTCCGTCTTCTTTTCCCTCTTGTCGCCGTCCCGCCCTTAAGCCTTGAACTCCTTGTCCTTTGTTTCTTCCCGCCTAAGGTTGTCTGCGCAGCTCCACGCGCCAGACTCCTTACGAGGGAGCCGGCGTGAAGACCACCTGTTACTGCGATATGCGAGACGAACTGTCCCCGCAGCGCGCTAAGGATTTTAGTTCTTCCCGCGGCGCGCTATGGATACCGTTCTTCCCGCGACGCGCTAAGGAATATAGTTCTTCTCGCGACGCGCTTAGAATTGAAGTTCTTCCCGCGGCGCGCTTAGAAATGTAGTTCTTCCCGCGACGCGTTAAGGTTGGTTCTGTCTGCCTTCGCGCTCGCGCACTCTTGACCTTCTGTGTCTGCCTTCGCGCTCAAGCTTTCTCGCGCTATGTCTTGAGTCTTTTCTTCTGTTTTGTCCAGCCGTTTACTTTTGTGTTGTCTTATCTTCTGTGCTGTTGACCTGACCTATCTTATGTCTGAAAAGCCACTTTTGGCGCAGCATGCGCACCAACCCCATTGGTTGACAGAAAAAGTGACTGACATTATCTTTTGAGATCTGCTTTTTCCATGCTTGACCAGTACCTTTATCTGACCCGCCCATGCCTGTTTACTGTTCCCTGTCAGCTTTCTCTTGTCCCCTGCAGCTGCCATATCTTTTGATATCTTTTGCTTTTGGAATTTTTTACTTTTTGGAGATCTTTTCCCCTTTTCTAGGGATTGTGTTCCCTAGGGTTTCTCTATAAATAATAATGTTAATTTCCTAACACTACACACACAAAGCACTTAAACTCTCCTGTTCTCTCTTGCTCTTTGCCGTTGTTCTTCCTCTGCCGTCTCCTCTCTCTTTGCCTCCGTCTTCCTCCCTGTTCTGCCCTGCTTTTCCGGTAATATATATAATATATAATAATTTACTTATTAATTATGCTAACTTATAATCAGGACTTAAAACAAATCATTAAAACAATAATCGTATTTATAGGTTAACTTGTGCTTGTTTAAAGTTGGTTCTTGCTTTATCTTACACCGCATCGTTTATCAAGTGAGTAATCTCGTACCTAATCCCTTTTTATTTTTAATGTTTTGGGATGTTCATGTGTTCGTACAAACTTGAGTCTTAAACTGGTTTATTAACTTTAGTCGCGCAGTATCCCATGTGTTGAGGACGTTTACTTGGCTGTTTATTTGTATGTGTGTATCATTAACCTCTTTGTTCGGCCTATTCCGAAGTTTTTATGGATCCATTAGATGAACACGGGAGACCTATCGTTTACGGTTTTCTTTGTTTACACTTGCACAGATGTTTTCTTGTTTTTGTGCTCATTTGGGAGCACGGATTGAACTATGAACTATGATCAATTTAGGCTTGATCACAATCTGATTACACCCTTGTTAAACACCAGACATACACGTGTTGCGCGCAGATTTATCGTTATCTATTATCTATTAAACTTGATTTCTCACCAACACGCAAGTGTTTGACGTTTTATTTTAACACATGTTCAGGTTTGCAGTAGCTGTTTTGGAGCTTGAGGACACGTAGGAAGTTTTCTTTATTTTGGACCTAGATTAAAATGTATCAAGACAAGTTTTTTTTGCTGTTCGAATATTATGATTTATATATATTGATTTATGATGATTTATGTTATCTTATGTTTACTTTGCGCGTGCGCGAATGAATGTATTTATTAAATATTGACACCCAATAGTGTCACGAGTAATGAAACAATATGTGGCGCCCCGATGTATAATCCGCCTTTGGTCGGGGTGTTACAGATTGGTATCAGAGCTCGTTGACTTTAGGATAGGTGGTTAGACGTAACGGCCTAGAATACCTAAGAGTCCCTTCTCGCGCATGAGAGAAATCTCATGTTTGCGCGCTTATTGTTAATTACTCGTTATTTATGAATATGCTCGCGCCTACGTAGTATATGATTTTATGTTTTATTCCGCGATATTTCGATTTTTGTTGAATTTCGATTTTTATTGATTTTACTTACATATTCGTTTGTTGGATTTGAAAATCCGAAAAGTCATGGTGATACATGAATAGTTGATTTTCAATTTCCATTTACGATTATGTTATGAGGTTGGAGACTTGAAAAGTCATGGTGATACATGAATTGTCAACCTCCAATACTCATTTTCTTGTATATTTTATATTGAAGATTGAAAAGTCATGGTGATACATGAATCGTCAATCCCCAATACTCGTTTGCTCGTATATTTTAAATTAGGAATTCGGAAAGTCATGGTGATACATGAATTGTCGATTCTTGATTCGAATTTGTTACCTTTATTAAGTCTGCATTTAGGGTCATTTATTTTACTTTAACTTTTGACAGTAACTGACTCCGCGAAACCAAGCTTTATAAGATTATACTTTGCGCTAAGATATTAACAAAACTAAAACTTTTATAGAATGCCTCCGCTATCTCGCCGCCATCTGAGGAGAGAAGCCGCGCGCAGACGTTCGCAGCAACGTTCCCAGGAAATGGCCGCCGCAATAGCCCAAGCCTTAAACCAAAACAATGCTAACACCTCCGGATACAACATTAAGTCCTTTAACGTGGGTAACCCTCCAAAGTTCACAGGTCTTGAAGGAGCCACCGTGATGCTCCAGTGGCTTGAGAAAATAGAAAACACTTTCCTCCACACCCAATGCCCCTCAGACAGACGAACCCTATATGCCTCCAGTGTCCTGGAAGCAAGGGCGCTTACATGGTGGAATGGAGTAGCTCATGCGCGTGGCGCAGAAGCTGCTTCCAGCATGCTCTGGGAGGAATTTAAGGAAATTCTGACGCGAGAATTCTGCCCTCCCAACGTAGTTAAGCGCCTGGAGGAAGAATTTTGGAACTTGAAGCAATACAGTGGCGAAGCGCGCGAGTACGCGACGCGCTTCCATGAACTAAGCCTGCTTGTCCCTCACCTTGTTACCCCTTCTCGCCGAGCCATCGAGAAATTCCTTGGGGGTCTCCCCATGGAAATTCAAGATTCTGTATGGGCCAGAAACCCAGTTACCCTCTCTGACGCCATCGAGTTGGCCGCTGTGCTCAGCGACAACCATGTCAGAGCAGGAACCCTGTTCCTGCGGGGAACTGAGAAGACCAAACTCATCAAAACTGTCCCTGAACCCGCAGAAACCAAACCAGAACCCTCAAACCATAACCAGAAACGTAGGCGCAGACAAGTTTACGCGCTTACCAGCCCGCCCATTGTCCAGCAACCCGCTTACCAACCTCCAGTTTACGCGCCTAACCCACTGTCAACCTACCCAACACCTCCTGTAGTCCATAACTATGCCTTAACCAATCCCGCACTCCCTGCCCCGCCACCTAAGAAACCTTACACAGGAACCCAACCCTTTTGCCCAACCTGTAGACTTCACCACCCAACCCAAATCCCGTGTCGACAATGTAACCGATGTGGCCGCGTTGGTCACTCTGCCGAATACTGTAGAGTCCCTCCCGCCAACCCAATTGCGCAAACACCACCAACCTACCTGCAGAACCCACAACCAACCTACCAAAACCCACGACCCAGGTCGTGCTATAACTGCGGTGATCCCAGTCATTTCCGGAACGCATGCCCGAGACTACAAGTTCAGATTACGCAAGCGAATCCGGTGAACCAGATTTCGAACCAAGTGACACGCGGACGAGCTTTTAACATAACCGCGCACCAGGCGCAAGCGAATAATGACGTAGTTAATGGTACATTTTTGCTTAACGGATTTTATGCTTCTGTACTTTTTGATACTGGCGCCGATCGAAGTTTTATTTCTCGCGCGTTTGAGCAGAAGCTTGCGCGACCGCGCAACGATTTAAAAGAAAATTTTTCAGTTGAATTGGCTAATGACGAAACTGTTTTAATTAACTCAGTGATTAAAGATTGCACGCTTAACCTTAACGAAAACGATTTTCTAATCGACCTCATCCCCATGCCTCTTGGAAGCTTTGATGTTATCATTGGTATGGACTGGCTTACGCATAATCGCGCCGAAGTTATTTGCGCCAAGAAGATGATTCGCATACCTCGAGAAAATGGTGTTCTTATCTACGGCGAGAAACCTTCCCGCGGTCTTAAACTTATGTCTTGCGCCGAAGCCCGAAGGCTCATGCGGAAAAGGTGTATTGCATTCTTAGCCCATGTGGTTAAACCTGCTGAAGAAAAGAAGCTTCGCGATATCCCTGTTGTGCGTGATTTCCCTGAAGTTTTTCCTGATGATCTTCCTGGTATCCCTCCCGCTCGTGAAGTCGAGTTTCGTATTGATCTTGTCCCTGGTGCTTCCCCCGTAGCCAAATCTCCTTACCGTCTTGCGCCCGCTGAGATGCAAGAATTGGCAAGCCAACTTCAAGAGTTGACTGCTAAAGGATTCATTCGCCCTAGCTCTTCGCCCTGGGGTGCTCCGGTGTTGTTCGTTAAAAAGAAAGATGGATCGTTTCGCATGTGTATTGATTACCGCGAGTTGAACAAACTCACCATTAAGAACCGGTATCCCTTACCGCGTATTGACGACCTCTTTGATCAACTCCAAGGTGCCTCTTGTTTTTCCAAGATTGATCTCCGCTCTGGCTATCACCAGTTGCGCATCCGCGATGAAGATGTTCCGAAGATTGCTTTTCGAACTCGTTATGGCCATTTTGAATTCTTGGTCATGTCCTTCGGTTTAACCAACGCACCCGCCGTTTTCATGGATCTAATGAATCGGGTGTGTAGGCCTTTCTTGGATAAATTCGTGATTGTGTTTATCGATGACGTTCTGATTTATTCTAAGACCAAGGCCGAGCATGAGCAACATCTTCGGTTGGTGTTGCAAAAGCTTCAAACCGAGCAGCTCTATGCTAAGCTCTCCAAGTGTGAATTCTGGTCTGATGAAGTACAGTTTCTTGGCCATATTGTGAACAAGATGGGTATTCATGTCGACCCATCCAAAATTGAAGCAATCAAGAACTGGATTACGCCGACCACTCCTTCTGAGATCCGTTCCTTTCTAGGCTTAGCTGGTTACTATCGGCGATTCATTTCGAACTTCTCGAAGATCGCTTTGCCTTTAACAGCTCTAACGCACAAAGGTAAGCCGTATATTTGGGGCTCGAAGCAAGAAGAAGCCTTTCTAACGCTCAAGCGTTTGTTGTGTGAAGCTCCTGTTCTTGCGCTACCTGAGGGTAATGATGATTTTGTCGTGTATTGCGATGCATCCAACCAAGGTCTCGGTTGTGTTCTTATGCAACGAGGCAAGGTTATCGCTTACGCATCAAGGCAACTCAAGGTTCATGAAAAGAATTATACAACTCACGACCTCGAACTTGGTGCAGTTGTTTTTGCCTTGAAAATCTGGAGACACTACCTTTATGGTACTAAGTGTATCCTCTACACCGACCATAAAAGCCTTCAGCATATCTTTGATCAGAAGGAACTTAACATGAGACAACGCCGATGGAACGAACTCATCAGCGATTACGATTGTGAGATCCGGTATCATCCTGGTAAGGCTAATGTGGTAGCCGATGCGCTCAGCCGAAAACCCTGCCAGCTTAACTGTATCTTGCCGCGCACGCAGCTTCACTTCGCGCCGATCCAAAGCAACCTTGAATCGCGCATTCGTGACGCGCAGCGCGCATCCATCAGTAATGGTAACCTTCGCGCCGAGTTAGCGTGTGGCGCGGAAGCGCACTTTGTCCCTAATCTGAGTGGAATTCTCTGCTATCTCAATCGCATCTGGATTCCCTTTGATGAGAATCTTCGCGCTGATATCCTGAGTGAAGCGCATAAATCTCGATATTCTATTCATCCTGGCGCTGATAAGATGTACAAGGATTTGCGCATTACTTATTGGTGGCCCGGTATGAAAAAGGATATTGCTGTGTTCGTAGCTAAATGCCTGACTTGTTCTAAGGTAAAAGCTGAACACCAACGCCCATCTGGTTTGCTCGAACAACCAGAAATTCCTACGTGGAAATGGGAAGGTATAGCGATGGACTTCATTACCAAGTTACCTTTGACAACAAGCAAACATGATAGCATTTGGGTAATAGTGGATCGTTTGACTAAGTCTGCTCACTTCCTGCCCATTCGTGAAAACTACCGTGTTGAGCAACTCGCGCAGCTTTATGTCAAGGAAATTGTCTGCCGCCATGGTACTCCTTTGAGCATCATATCCGATCGCGATGGCCGGTTTATATCTCGCTTTTGGAAATCTCTCCAATCTGCGCTAGGAACTCGCTTGGACACGAGTACGGCATATCATCCTCAGACTGACGGTCAGTCTGAGCGAACTATTCAAACTCTTGAGGATATGCTCCGATCTAGTGTTCTTGATTTTGGAGGTAATTGGGATTCGCATCTGCCTTTGATCGAGTTCTCTTATAATAACAGCTATCATTCCAGTATCGGTATGGCCCCATTTGAAGCACTTTACGGTCGTAAGTGCCGCTCCCCGATTTGTTGGAGCGAAGTGGGAGAAGCTCAAATCACAGGACCCGAACTTGTTCAAGAGACAACCGATAAAATCGCCAAGATCAGTGATCATCTGCTGACTGCCAGAAGCCGACAGAAGAGTTACGCAGATCGTAGGCGGAAGCCTCTCGAATTTCAAGTTGGTGATCTTGTTCTCCTCAAAGTGTCGCCCTGGAAGGGTGTTGTCCGCTTTGGGAAGAAAGGTAAGCTTGCTACTCGATAATTTGGACCATTTAAGATTCTCGCGCGTGTAGGAAAAGTTGCCTACAGACTTGACCTGCCGCCCGCGCTCAGTAATGTGCATCCAACGTTCCATGTATCCAATCTCAAGAAGTGTTTAGCTGACGAGAACCTTCACATTCCACTTGATGAAGTTCAAGTTGATGAATCTATGCATTTCGTTGAGAAGCCTGTTGAGATTATGGATCGCGAGGTTAAGCAAACCAAGCGCAGTCGTATCCCTATCGTGAAAGTTCGCTGGGAGTCCAAGCGCGGAGCCGAGTTTACATGGGAAAGGGAAGATCAAATGAAGATCGAGTACCCGCACCTGTTCTCTGCGCAACCTACCTCGAGATAAATTTCGGGACGAAATTTCTTAAAGTAGGGGAGACTGTGACATCTGCCCCGATCCGACCCGACCCAGGTACCCGTTTCTCTGACCCGATCTCCTTTTATGATTTATTATTTATTTATACTTATATTTTACTTTTAATAATAATAATATATTTTCCTTCCCGCCTCTTTCTCTCTCTTTCTTTCCGCCGTCCCGTCCCTCTTCTTCTCTCTTTCCGTCTTCTTTTCCCTCTTGTCGCCGTCCCGCCCTTAAGCCTTGAACTCCTTGTCCTTTGTTTCTTCCCGCCTAAGGTTGTCTGCGCAGCTCCACGCGCCAGACTCCTTACGAGGGAGCCGGCGTGAAGACCACCTATTACTGCGATATGCGAGACGAACTGTCCCCGCAGCGCGCTAAGGATTTTAGTTCTTCCCGCGGCGCGCTATGGATACCGTTCTTCCCGCGACGCGCTAAGGAATATAGTTCTTCTCGCGACGCGCTTAGAATTGAAGTTCTTCCCGCGGCGCGCTTAGAAATGTAGTTCTTCCCGCGACGCGTTAAGGTTGGTTCTGTCTGCCTTCGCGCTCGCGCACTCTTGACCTTCTGTGTCTGCCTTCGCGCTCAAGCTTTCTCGCGCTATGTCTTGAGTCTTTTCTTCTGTTTTGTCCAGCCGTTTACTTTTGTGTTATCTTATCTTCTGTGCTGTTGACCTGACCTATCTTATGTCTGAAAAGCCACTTTTGGCGCAGCATGCGCACCAACCCCATTGGTTGACAGAAAAAGTGACTGACATTATCTTTTGAGATCTGCTTTTTCCATGCTTGACCAGTACCTTTATCTGACCCGCCCATGCCTGTTTACTGTTCCCTGTCAGCTTTCTCTTGTCCCCTGCAGCTGCCATATCTTTTGATATCTTTTGCTTTTGGAATCTTTTACTTTTTGGAGATCTTTTCCCCTTTTCTAGGGATTGTGTTCCCTAGGGTTTCTCTATAAATAATAATGTTAATTTCCTAACACTACACACACAAAGCACTTAAACTCTCCTGTTCTCTCTTGCTCCTTGCCGTTGTTCTTCCTCTGCCGTCTCCTCTCTCTTTGCCTCCGTCTTCCTCCCTGTTCTGCCCTGCTTTTCCGGTAATATATATAATATATAATAATTTACTTATTAATTATGCTAACTTATAATCAGGACTTAAAACAAATCATTAAAACAATAATCTTATTTATAGGTTAACTTGTGCTTGTTTAAAGTTGGTTCTTACTTTATCTTACACCGCATCGTTTATCAAGTGAGTAATCTCGTACCTAATCCCTTTTTATTTTTAATGTTTTGGGATGTTCATGTGTTCGTACAAACTTGAGTCTTAAACTGGTTTATGAACTTTAGTCGCGCAGTATCCCATGTGTTGAGGACGTTTACTTGGCTGTTTATTTGTATGTGTGTATCATTAACCGCTTTGTTCGGCCTATTCCGAAGTTTTCATGGATCCATTAGATGAACACGGGAGACCTATCGTTTACGGTTTTCTTTGTTTACACTTGCACAGATGTTTTCTTGTTTTTGTGCTCATTTGGGAGCACGGATTGAACTATGAACTATGATCTATTTAGGCTTGATCACAATCTGATTACACCCTTGTTAAACACCAGACATACACGTGTTGCGCGCAGATTTATCGTTATCTATTATCTATTAAACTTGATTTCTCACCAACACGCAAGTGTTTGACGTTTTATTTTAACACATGTTCAGGTTTGCAGTAGCTGTTTTGGAGCTTGAGGACACGTAGGAAGTTTTCTTTATTTTGGACCTAGATTAAAATGTATCAAGACAAGTTTTTTTTGCTGTTCGAATATTATGATTTATATATATTGATTTATGATGATTTATGTTATCTTATGTTTACTTTGCGCATGCGCGAATGAATGTATTTATTAAATATTGACACCCAATAGTGTCACGAGTAATGAAACAATATGTGGCGCCCCGATGTATAATCCGCCTTTGGTCGGGGTGTTACATAAACCGTACGCGTGTCTTGAGTTTATGCCAATAGAAGAAAGAATATATTTGCTAACATGCTTAATATTCCATCATTGTGTAGGATAATAAATTACATGATAAAGAAGTCTCAGAATAAAAAAAAATACAAGGAATTGTATAAAGGCATTAGCATATGCGGTGGCTTGAGAATTTAACAAAACATAACCGACCAAGCCATGATAATTATGCTTAATAGGCCATATTTATTCAAAATTTCAAAGTTTAAACAGGAAAGGAGAAAAAGTATATAATTAAACGACTAATAAAGAGAAATTAGATTTAATACATTTAAGTTAATTATTTACTTAAACAAGTTTTATTGTATGAAATTAATATAGTCGTTTATAAACGGGTAGTTTTTGAATCCTATTTGTGAGCAATTTTCGAAAACCTTTTCATAAGTAGGGTTACTGTGTTTCTTAAAATTATGTATGCATATACGTATGTATGTACGTAAATATAGTTATGCATGTATGTGCACACATTCATTGTCATTGATAATTAATATATAGTTTCAATTATTCTAATATTTAGTAGTTATACTATTTTCATATCATAACATCTATAATATATATAAACGAAGACATAAAAATCCTACGTGTCTCGATGTGGTTGCTCATCAGTTTTTTGGAGTCACCAGATTTGTTTGATTTTTAAATGGAGGCTTCTCATGCATTTGACCCGATTTCATAGGCATGGGTCTTAACAAACCCATATATTCCTTAAACGGGTTATAGCATCTCATTAAATTAAAAATTATTCTCACCAAATTATTGATGTAAAAATCTTATAAAATAGGATATAATAAAAATTAATATCTTATTTATTTAAAAAAAAGATATATATATATATTATTTAAATTAAAAAACCAATTTGATAGTAAAAAAATATACGTGTATTGGGTCTCATCAAACCATAAGTATATTATTAACTTTCATAAATATTATTTATAATTAAAAAACCAATTTTATAGTAAAAAGAATAAACGGGTCTTGGGTCTCATCAAAACCATATAGCTTTTAAACCGGGTTATAACATCTCATTTATTTGTGAAACAATTTATCATCAAACCATAAGTATATTATTAACTTTCATACAATAAAAAAAATATAAATTTAAAATGTGAATAAATATTAGAACAAACAATATAAAACAACCCCCGTAATACGGGTGATAAAAACTAGTTATATATATATATATATATATATATATATATGTGGTTAAGATAGGGTGTTGTATGTGATTTTGGTTGAAGATTTGATCGAATATCCCATTGATGTTGTAACTTGTTTTATATTCGATCCGTAAGTGTTAATTTGTATGTGGTTTGGGCCTGAAGTGTCTGGTTCTAGCTAATTGCTAGGCTGCCTTTTGGGTTTTGTTTATGATATGTACACCTACCATTCAAAAAAAAAAAAAAAAAACAAGTTAAAAGAACAGAAAAGAAGATAGGGTGTTGTTATGAAAAGCTATTAGCAGTAGGAGTTAATACACTTTTGGGTGTTTAAAATATGTGGTCAGCTGCTGATGTGGGAGTGCAATTCTGGTTCCAATGCATCAAAGGAAAATTTTATAAAAGAATTAAGGATGTGCTCATTCCCAACTTGTTCTTGATATGATTAAGGGATACTTGTTTCTGAAAAGAAATTTATAGTTATTGTCCAAAACTCATAACTAGGAGAGTCAAGAACGAACTGATAACAGAAACATAAATGAGCACACGATGTTTAGGGTAAACAACTCGTATTATTATAATCAAGAAACTAGCTAAAAACTTAAATATAATAATCTCTCTCATAATACAATAACTTTATTATGGCTATGTATATATAGGGTTATCCAAACTTGGCCAATATGTAATTACCAAATATAAAGTCCAATTGCAATCCTATAAACCCATTACAACATTAATGAATTTCATAGGCCCAATAGGTTCAACCCGGTCACTTACACGTGACGGGTCTAATAAGATGAAAATTACCAACAACCACCTCCTAATTTCCGACTAGAAACTAGGAGATCTTCAACACCGTGCAATCTTCTCATCTCGTCAAACTTGATTCTTGCAAGTGCTTTTGTAAGATTTCTGCTCGCCGTTCCTTGCCACTAAAATGCTCCACCGCTAACTCTTTCCGCTCCACACATTCTCGTATATAGTGAAACCGAGACTTTATGTGCTTGCTTCGACTATGAAAAAGAGGATTTTTAACCAAGGCAATCGCCGAGTGTTATCAATAGGCCCAATAGGTCCAACCCGGTCACCTACACATGACGAACCTAATAAGATGCAAATTACCAATAGAGAGGCCTAAGCTGAATGAAAAAACTTGCAATAAGGATAAAATAATCAAGCCATGTCGATCCAAGAGTTATGAATTATGTTTAGAGAAATGATCTACAACCGATTTTGTACGCTACAACCATCAAAACTCCTTCGTTACTACAATAAATAATGGTCAGGGGATGGCCTAGACGACTTCTAGACTTGAAGGCTTGAATGGTCTTGTACATATATGAACCACCCGTGAGCTCAACGCAAAACCCCTTCGACGTGAGAATAAGTTAGATGTTATTTGAGAGGGATAATTAGAGATGAAAAGAGTGAAATTGAAGATGGAAGAATTAGGATCACAATAAATGTACATGGGATGCTTAAGGTATAAGGCACCCTTGTGTAGAGAAAACTTGCAATAAACTTTTATTTTTTTCGACTGTAGGTAAGACTTTTTCCTTTTTTGCGAGTGAGGCTAGCACCTGCTAAATTAAAGGTGTGCCTCACCCAACCATGTGTTTTAGAATATATGCCTTTTGTATTCGGCGCAACCCTGGTCTTCTGACCAATGTTGTTCACGTCTTATCAAGAGACGCTTTTGACTACTTTACCATGTGAGTTTTAAAGCCAACGGGGTTATCTGTTGCTAAGTAATACATTTTGTCTTGTGTGGTAACTGGTAAACCTATCCTCATCATCATAGATAAACCTCGACTAATTAACTATTCTTAGAGCATTCACAACCTGTTCTATATATTTTGTGAAGGGGGCAAAAAAAACTTGAGAGTGGGAAAACTTATGGCTGGTAGTATCAATTCATGAAACACTCAGTCAAAGTTTTTTTTTTTAAATTATTGAAATTAGTTATATTTTTGCATACGAGTTTTATGTTTTTTTCAATCAAAACAAAACAAGACCACGAAACCTCCCGACAAGATTGTATATTTAGATATGCATCAAATTACTTTCTGGAAAATAAAAGGAGAAAGTAGCTATTTCAAAGGAGAAAGCAAGCACATTTTACAATTATACATGCAATTAGGATGTATGAGAAGACCAATATTCATACCATAGGTGGTTTCCTATATTACTTTTAATTCCTTTGACCTTTACCTTCCACATGCAGGCAGACTATATGTTGGTGTTAAATCAATAAAGTCTTGCTTCTTTCTTCTTGTCTATGTAAATGGTGTCACAAGGGTTAGTGAGTGGTGTTTATGTTTTAATGTCTACTTAAAAGTGATGCCACTTTGTACCCATCTCAAAAGGGGGCTCTTTAATTGTTGATTATATATGTCACAATAATCATTATATAACAATAATAATATTAAAAATAGTAATAATAACAATTAATTTAAAGAAAGCTAGAAAGTAATTAAAGTTTGAAGTGATAAAAACTTATAATAGATAACGAGACGTGATTTCATACGGTCTTTATTTTTCTTTGATGGTGAAATTTTACACTCCACCGAGATTGAATTATTGACTTCCTATTAATTAATTCATCCTGATTCTTGTTCAATAGTAAATTTTTAATGCAAGATCGAATATATATTATTCTTCTCTTAAAAATATAAAATACATTTCTATTTTGGATCACTAAAATAGCTACATTAAAATATAAAATTTAATTTTAACTTTTTAAGATATTAAAAAAGGTTAGGAAGATGAAGCTATCATATGGTAAAGAGTAGGGAACACAATGCTTAAAGTGATCATATATACAGTAACATTGAGTAAAGGTTCTTGTTAGTGCTAGTATAACTGTAACTTTTCCTAGTCTTACAATTAAAGGCACAATGCATAATAGTCTTTCACAAGAAGGTTCCCACATGGATTATATGTTTTGTACGTGCACGTTTGCTTGATCCTTCTCAGACAAATGCTCTTATAAGTTTTGTCGGTTTATGCATTAATTTTCGAAACACCCTAGTTAACATGTCACATAAGCTTTTTACATGTTTTTCACAAACATATTTATATCCCAACACTACAATACATACATATCCTTCTCACTTGAAACTTACTTTTTAATATTAAATTATATAATAATTCACGAGACAATATTTTATAATTAAATATTTACAAATACCGCAGCTGGCCAAGAATGGAGCTCCAACGGCAAGCCATTCCCACATGTGGCTGCCACAAAGGCCTAGGAATTAGCTAGGATGGGGTAAGAGACGGGCGTTAGAAGCAATCCGGCCAATAACATTCTCATTATCCGTGCAAATCATCAACTATAATAATATACATTGTTCTGTCAATTAGTGATGTATTATGTCCATTGACGAATCCAATAATTATTTTCAAGGTTGTTAAAAATTTTTTAGGGTCAGTTGTATTAGTCTATCGTGTTGTTTGGTTCTAATTGGGTCGAATATAAAAGCAAATTTTATACTTTTCTGTTAAGAAGTTGTTCCATTACGGTTTTAAAAATAATTGTTTTTCTTAGTTCATATTTTCGAACGGTTTTGGGCTCGTTTTAAGCCCAAAACCCCATGCACACCACAACAATCAATGACAGTAGTCATCTCGATAGATCTTCAATTGAGTTTTTAGTTTAATAGTCAACTTGTGGGTGAAAACAATTTATCAAAATGTCGCTCTTTCACGTCTCACTTCTGTTTATTAGGTTAATTTTTATCGTTAAATGTGGTGGTGGGGCAATTGTTTAAATAGCTATTGGGTATTTCTATTTAATTAATGGTTAATGGGTTTTTAGTTTAAAACGAGCTTATTTATTTAACGGTATAAGTTCATCTCTTGAATTAAACAAATGGTTACTGATTAATCTGGCTGTTTCTAAAATATCTTTGCTTTGAGGTCAGACATGTTAACATCCCATTGATCCTAGTAATAGTTCATCCAAATATCCAGAACAAAACCAACGGATATGATGGTACAAGATTGCAAGCTAACACGTACATGATCTACTTTTGGGAATATCCTTGTCGAATTTCATTTCGTCGATACATGATAAATGTCTTGACGACATGTGGCAATGCAAAACCAAAATCATAGACGATTGCAAAAGTAAAATGGATTGCGGCTTTGGCCAATCGAATCACGAGACACCACGATGCACAAATACATATTTCTAAACAAACTGAAGAGAAAGAAAGAGTGACATTAAAGCAAAGGAAAAGCAAGGCTTCCCCTACCTAAAAGCTTAGTAAACAGAAAAATAAAGACAACACTTGGGGCTTCATTATTTGGCCAAAGTAAAACGTGTCCACAACATATAACTCTTGAGTTTCTTTTGCTTTTGCTTTTTAGGGATATTGTGTCCATCGTTTGTTACGAACGTCTTTTTATGATGTCAAATCATTTTGTCATGTGGTATGATTAATCAATCAAACATAGAACCATACAACAACACCTATATATGAACAAAATATATAGTTCTATCCAATATTCTCCCTAGGGTGAGGCTAGATCGACATGTTCAAGCTATATGATGATTTTTGATATTCTCTAATCATGTAAGAATTTAAGATCCTTCCTAGATGGCCGCAGATGCTTTGAGTTTTATCCATCAATAAACTAGACACGTAAACATATACACGGATATGTATATTATGTCTTGACTCATGACTCAAACAATTGTAGGCAGATAAAAAGAATATTGAAAATCAAACAATTGTAGGGTGTTTATGTGATGTAACTTGGCTCTATCCTTGGAGTTTCCGCCTCTTGTACAATTCGGCTCCCCTCCCCCAATGTTTATGGAGTCAAGCGTTTTAAATCTTTTTCTGAAACGACAACTCAAATATTATAGACCAAAGAGCGATGAACATTTATGATTAAAAGGTCAAAGAAAGTGTTGGGCCGGCCAAACACATGAATATGAAATAAAACTATTTAAACAAACCGGTATATGTAATAATTAATAGGTTGACGTGTCTTAACACTGCGAACAAGACAAGTTCTTTACGTTACAAGAGTGTTTACACATCACATTGCATTGATTTTCTACTTTCTAGTTCTAGTTTCTCTTGATTAGATACGCATACTAGGGTCAGGTTAATTTATGATATTTCTTGGCTACCAACGATTCAAAGTGATAACACTGACCATCCACATCGGGGGTGTCCGTGGCTTAGGTGACCACACCTTTTAAGGTCTAGGGAAAAAAGGGAGTCCGTCCTTGGGGTAACTATCACCCGAACTGCTATACAGTATCGTGTTCATTTAACATTACCTATCATATAGTCCCAATCTCTAAATTATGTTCTTTACCTATATATTTATGTGTTTAAAAAAATTTTCTTTTAAATTTGATTTAACATAAAAATTAAATTAAATATTACACAATGCTACACGATGCAACTAAAGGATAATTTATACGTCATTGTTCTTATGGGATATGGTGTTGTGATAAGATGTCTCCCTGTATTTTAGAAGTCAATGTTTCAACCTGAAAGGTATGAAGTAGGTTAGTTTGTCGTTAAAGAATGGTTTATACGCGATTGAATTTGGATTGATACATATTTTTTTTATCTATGTATAATTTTGCTTGTTGTCCCCCACGCCCATCCTCTATTTCCATTTATGAACGATAAAGTAGATGCTAATACACTTTATCTCTCTTTTTTCTTCATGGTTGCGTGGAAGGAGAGGTAGAGAGAGAGGATTAGAGATTTAAGTAGAAAAGTTTTGTTACATGAGACACCTATCATCCATTTATAGAGTTTTATAATAAATATTCTTAATTTTAATAGATTCTTTGCGTTGTTTTTTTGAAGTATATGTAATAATACAAAAATCAACGAACCATATGCAAGCATCTATGCACATCTGTGAGTTCTAATTTAGCATACATGTCATTCTAAGTGGGATGTATGGTGGACATCAACATAATTGAGAATTTAGAATGAAAAAATTAATTAAATTCAAACATGTTTTCTTGAATATTTTTTTTTCTAGTTTTTGTAAAACAATATATGAAGAACGGTTTTTGCTGATTGACAAATCTTAACATAACGAAAGTGGAAAGGTGCCATTTTCTATAAACTCAGAAACATGGTCATTTCATAGAATCATTTAAATTTTTTGGGTTAACATATAAGAAAATTTAGACATTAAGTAAAAAAATTTAATTTTTTGGGTTTAAAAAGTTAAAATTTTAAATGTATTGATTATGCTATTATTTAGGTTGCGCAATATTTTTTAAAATAAAAAGGAGCTTAAATGAGTTGAGTAATTAAGTTTAAACATTAATAACATACATATTTTTTTTCAAAATAGTTATATATGTATAAAATTATTTAAAAAAATTATGGGCTTACCTGGGTGATCGGCCGGGAGCCGTTACCCTCCCAGCCACCCCCAAGCCGCCACTGCCGGGAAAATGAGATTTTGTGATTTTTAGTCTAGTTAACACCACAAATTATACAAAAACAAAAATGGTAGTTAAAAGTATTTTGATATATATTTTATTTGAAACATGTATGTATATGTATAAATTTTAATTAGCATACTTTACCCTTTTCTTTTATCTTTAATAATCATTTCAATTAGCATAAACTAAAATTTTATTCATTAAGTCAAAGTGTCACGTTATAATCCATTAATACAAGAACTGTAGCCATCGATGACTCACCCATATTACTTTTCCCCCTATACTTCTTTTCCTTTAAATGCTCTCTCATTTCCTCTTTTCTCCGCATGTGATCCTATTTAATTACCTTTAACCTCATATCTATTTCCATGCTCTAATCCCATTTGTACACATTTTAAGTTCCATTTTTCTTTTTATGTGTAAACATGCCAATTCTTGAGTTTGAGCCCACTATTTCAAGTGTAACAAGTAGTCCAGCTTCTACAAGACCTCATATTAACACAAAAATGGAGACCTCCACAGTTCATGCCGAGCCACCGGGGTCGACTAATAACATCAATCCTACCTTGGAATCCAGAGTTTCAAATCAAAACCAATCGACACCATCACAATTGCCTTTTCTACGCGAATCTTTACGTCCTATTACACTCAAGGTAGTTTTCATTTAATAGAGTGGTTCACATTTATTATAGACAAGTAATATTAGCAAAATCTTTGATAGAAGTCATGATTTTTTGTTATTTTGGTTATACTAGTGTATATTTGGACGGGGGCCGTCTATACACACACCGTCTAACATATTATATCACACCATTTCATACGGTCATTCGAATAGAGGTCAGACGGCCAATATGAACAAAAATTTCAAAGCGTGACCATCTATATATGATGAAAATGGTTGTCCAGATATTTGTTAAATGACCTTTCTGACTAATTATTTTTTAAAAGTTTGACCCCTTGTGGTTAGAGTACGGTCGTCTGGATATTGTGTTAATGAATGTTCAGACAAATAATTTTGAAAGTCAATATGAACAAAAATTTCAAAGTTTGACCATCTATATATGTTGAGAATGGTTGTCCAGATATTTGTTAAATGACCGTTCTGACTAATAATTTTTAAAAGTCTGACCCCTTGTGGTTAGAATACGGTCGTCTGGATAGTGTGCAAATGACTGTTCTGACAAATAATTTTGAAAGTTTGACCCTTTTTTTGGTTCAAAACAGACGTTTGAGTGTTTTGCGGAAGAACGTTTGATGGTGTTAAATCAAATGGTTGTGGTCTAGTTGTAGCATGACCATCATTAAAAATTTGAACAATATGTATTAGAAAGATATAACATTCACATTGCATTATGGTTAATTAATAACTTTCTGGTATTAACTAAACCTTCAGTTTGAAGATCTGGCATACTCTATTAACTTGAAATCCGGAGAAGACCATTGTTTCACATCATCCGAATCAAAGAGAACGCGAACGGTTCTCAGTGGAGTCAGTGGTGTTGTCCGGCCAGGGGAATTACTAGCTATGCTTGGTCCATCAGGCAGTGGGAAGACCACCTTATTAACAGCCCTTGGTGGTAGACTACAAGGAAAGATTTCAGGTAGCATAACATACAACGGCCAGCCGTTCTCAAGCTCTGTGAAAAGAAAAATCGGGTTCGTGACACAGGATGATGTGTTATACCCGCACTTAACGGTTTTAGAAACCTTAACATATGCTGCAATGTTGAGGCTGCCCAAGAATTTGACACATGAAGAGAAAGTAGAGCAGGCTGAGCTTATTATAACCGAACTCGGGTTAACTAGGTGTCGAAACAGCATAGTGGGTGGGCCGCTTATTCGTGGCGTTTCAGGTAATTAATTGTTGTAAGATTTATGGCTGTACATCATAGGTGTGATACTATATGAATAGTCATACATTATCACTAATGTTACTATTGGTCTAATATAGGCGGAGAGAGAAAGCGGGTTAGTATTGGACAAGAACTACTGGTGAACCCGAGCCTCTTGCTTTTGGATGAGCCCACTTCGGGGCTGGACTCCACCACCGCCCTACGGTTAATGGCCACATTGAAAGGATTGGCTCGAGGAGGGAGGAGTGTGGTCACAACGATCCATCAACCGTCAAGTAGATTGTATTGGATGTTTGATAAGGTTGTGGTGTTGTCCGATGGATGCCCGATTTATAGTGGTCACGCGGGCGAGGTTATGCCGTATCTTTCTTCGATCGGGTTTGTGCCCGGTTTTAATTTGATGAACCCTGCTGATTTTCTGCTTGATCTTGCTAGTGGTATGTAAATGTTTTGTTCTCATAATCTTGTTGTTTAAATAGAAGATTAATTAGTATAAATGGAAATGCTAAAGGAAATGTTAAATTATGACATGCACTAAATGATATGGTGCCTCCCTCTTATTACTTCATCCGTCCCATAAAAAGTGTCGTGTTTAAAAACACAAAGTTATGATTACTTTTTTTTATCTTAACAAATGACAATAATGTCTTTGAAGATTGGGTCCATCAATATCTTTCATTAATACTAGTTGTGTGTGTTTAAGGGTAAACTTGAAAATTAACTAATAAATTTTGAAAATAAACATTTATAATGAAATAGATAAAAAAAAATATAGACACTTGTAATGGGACGGATGAATTATTTAACTTTAATAATTAAATATCTCCAAAGTGCTAGCTGCTTTTCTGATTTTTCAAGCTTTTCCATGAGATATATTTCCTAATTTTATATGTTTGGCTTGTCCCTCTCATTTTAGATAGTTATCTTTATGATAATTTTGTTCTAATATATGCTTGTTTTAACATTTATGAAATATGGTGAAAAAAATATGGTGCATAATATTATTATGATATCACACACAGGAGTGGCTCTTGGTACAAACCCAGATGATCATCAACAATATAAACAAACACCGGACTGCCAGGAAGATCGCGACTCGGTTAAATTGTTACTCATATCATCTTACAAGAAAACCCTTCACCCTCTCATTAAAGTTGACATCCATAAAAATGACAATGATACAACTCGTGCTATTAGAGGACCACAGTCTTCTAGAAGTAAGTTCAAATCAATAAATGTCATCTTTTTGTAGTCATTTAATTAGTTGTCACATGATTTATGTCATATAGGTGGTTAAGCGTTAAAAAGTGAAATAAAAAGATTTCTAGTTATGATCTTAATTACTTTGTCAAGAAAATATTTTTGTTCCTAGTTAAATATATAAGTGGTGTGTGAATATCACAGGTTGTGACAACAGATGGACCACAAGCTGGTGGACACAATTTAAAGTGTTGTTCAAAAGAGGTCTTAGAGAAAGGCGGCATGAATCGTACTCTGGTTTACGAATTTTCCAAGTGATGTCTGTCTCAATCTTATCGGGTCTTTTATGGTGGCACTCTGATACATCACACTTGCAAGATCAGGTACCACAATCGTCTTTCGCTGTTTTTGTCACTATGATCATCTATGCAAATATATACATGATCTCACAATAAAGTACACAATTGATATACATATATGGCTAGTCCAATTAGTGGACAGGCCTAATTAATCCATAGCCACAATAGAGAGTGTTAATTTGTTATTGATGTTATTGTGGGGTTAATTTACAATTGCATGAGAGGTGAATTTGTAAGTGGTTTAGAGATGTGCTAATTGTACTTTTAGATCATTTCTGAAAGTGTTTGTATTACTGGACCGTTCACAACAAGGACATATGGACTTATCAAACAACTATCGAAACTAACACATATAATTTACATTTTATATAAATTGTAATACTTAATTTAAAGAATGTCTAAATACACACTTTTTGTTTACAAATATTGTCTAAATTACCATATAAATTTTATTGAAAACCAAGTTATATTCAAAATAAATTACTTTTTTAATATTAATGAAACCGAAAAATAATTTTTTTTGAATACAACTCTATTTTGTATACTCTATATCATGATATAGACGGAAGTTTAAATAAAACTGTGTAACAATTTTTTAATTAAGATTAAAAATTATAAGAGAAAAATAAAAAATATTAGAAAAGGGAAATGAAATTAACTACTCTTCGGTGAGTTTGCTTGCATCGGGAGCGAAGTTGGTACTCGAAGGCCTAATCCAACGAACTTGACTAAGTTTTGTGCGTTGTTGCATATGTTCGGTTGTCCATGTAACGAACTACCTAGATTATTTACAAACACTTCCATAAGTCATCTAGTACTTAGCTCCTCTAAACCACCTACAAATCCATAAATATATGGTTGTTTAGTTCACAAACATGATCCAAACTAGTTGCTATGCATAGAATTACATGTTTACGTTCGTCTTAAAGTGCTTACGATCGTTGAATACATGATCTACAGGTGGGACTTCTTTTCTTCTTCTCAATATTTTGGGGGTTCTACCCTCTATCCAATTCCATATTCACATTCCCTCAAGAGCGCCCAATGCTAATAAGAGAACGCTCATCGGCTATGTACCGCCTTTCTTCTTATTACTTTGCTAGAATGGCAGGGGACTTGCCAATGGAACTAGTTCTCCCAACCATCTATGTAACCGTTACATATTGGATGGGTGGGCTCAAGCCGTCACTCATCACATTCGTGCTAACAGTTCTAATAATTCTTTTTAACGTGCTCGTTTCACAAGGACTTGGACTAGCTCTAGGAGCCATACTTATGGATCTAAAACAAGCAACCACCTTATCATCAGTGATCATGCTAGTGTTTTTACTCGCAGGGGGTTACTATATTCAACAAATTCCACCATTCATTTGTTGGTTGAAATACATCTCTTTTAGCCATTATTGCTATAAGCTTCTAGTGGAAGTACAATATAGTGAAAACGAGGTTTATGACTGCGGTAATGGTAATCGATGTAGAGTTTTGGATTTTCCGGGGATCGAGTATTTGGGTCTCGGACATTTGTGGTGGGATGTGGCCACTTTGGGTGTAATGTTGGTGGGGTACAGGATTCTGGCTTATGTAGCATTGAGGATGAGCAAATCTCATTAACTGTCTAGCTAGATTTGAGTTCTTGTCTCATGTGTTGAATAATCCCAAAAGTAATTAAGTAAAAAAGAATTTATTATATATAAGATGGAGTTGATGCAACACTAGAAATAGTTGAGTTAACTTGTAAATGTATATTTATGCAGTTCTAACTATATTTGTAAAGTTTTTGTACTCGGCTCATTATAGTTATTGTTCTTGCTTGTGATTGACTGATTGGCATATAATTTTCCTAAGGAATACATTGTAACTCCATATTAAACAAGAATATAAGCATTAGAAATTATAAAGAATAATTCATTCTAAGAGTGGAGAGGAATGCGGGAGTGCGATGTCGATTTAATTCTAAATGTTATTTGGGCTTTATAATAACTCTGGGTTTATTATTTAAGCACTTGGGTTGGGTTGGGTTGGGTTTACGTGTTATGTTAATTGGGCTTAATTGGTGGCCGATGTCTTCCTAGTGGCGCCCAATCTCTCTCTTGATCGATCAGGTAACACCAAGTTTTATTATCTGATAGTGATTACATGATTTAAAGAATGATCCAGGTTTCAATTTTTTTATTTATAGTTTCATACAAGTTCCAGGTTTGTTATTTTATGATTTCTTGGATTTTAGAGTACAATTATACAACATTAGTAAACTAAAACTTATGTAGTAGTATAATTATATATACATTTAATTAGGTGATATCATTGTAAATAATTATCAAACTCGAGACCGGATTTTTGACAGTTGAACGGCGATGACTAAGAGTTGAAGACCGTTTGTGAGTTAATATTGCTGACAACTCAACCGCCAAAATTAAAGTTCTTATTGATGTATATAATGGTGTATTCAGAGACTAATTCCGACACCAAGATTAATCATATTTCCTAAGATTATTCCACATTATTGTTCACTGCAAGTCTTTGGTGATCTTAGATTTCGTTTCATTCGATCTTCCTTAAACGATGATTTTGCCACCAACACGTACTATTAAACTGAGGACAAAAATTGTGTACAAAATAATATGAATTATTTGCACAATCTGACCACAAGAAAGATAAAGGAGAATAAAATTAAGTTCCTAAAGCCTCAACTTGTGAAGCTAAAAGGTTCCTTTGTGAACCATAGGTGGCTTAATTGATTGAAGAATCCTATTCTACCATCAACTCTTCTTGAGAATTTGCATATGAATAAATATCAATCTTGCTCATCCACCTCATGGAATGGTAGAGGTACCATCTTCACCGCTCTAAACTTGCCTGCATTATTCAGATGCTCATTCTCCAACCTGCAAGACAGTTCAAAAGGCAACACATGTAAGTTATTTGTGAAGCATAACGTCAAATTTTGAGGTCAAATTCTACATTAAACATTCAAAGTCCGTGTTGATTTGTCTTTATTTTCAGATAAAACAAAATTGTGCGCACTAGCTATAGTTACATTTACCAAAGCGCGCCTTTGGCCTAATGGTATCAAGATGTTGCATTTAATGTCCTAATTTACTCTACAAAGTTTATCTAGTAAGGAGTAATTTCTTACCTTATGAGTAATTAGTTTATTTTCATATGAAGTAAAATCTCTCTTTTAATTTTATTTAAATGCGGTTTTTGTTACCTGTAGAAATTCCAATGGCCTCTTCTAATGACTTCAAGGGCTGCTAAAAATAGCCCTGTCAATCTGGAATCAATGCCCCCAAATTTGTAGTGTAACACAGTTTGTAACCAAGCTAGTCTCAGAACAACATTCAGCCCCTGTAAAACGTTGCAAACGAAAGATTTAACAAACTTTCGACACGTATTTTACAACTATTCATTCTGGTTTAAGTTGCTAGAATGCTAGTGATCATATTAATTCACAATTTCTATCAAGCATAAGCATATTTATATACCATGGATAAAAAGTAAATGAACTTCCGACGAAGAATCAATTCGTTTCTTAACCAAGGGTTCTTGGAGTTCATTTGTAACAAACCCCAATCCTTAACAAAGTCCCAATACAGTTGATACACAGTTGTGATACTTGACATTATCACTACCACACATAACCATCCCACACTCTTTTCTTTTTCATATGCCACTTTTGCCCCTGCGGCTAGCATTGCCGATACATATTTTCCCAAATTAGTCAGATGTCCCGTGTCGCCTTCATCAAGCCACCTCCGAGCACACTACATCGTAATATGAGGACGATTATATTAATTTATCAGTGATTTGCTTTTTATCAAATATTTAAGTATAGGACAAAATATATATTGTTTCCAAACCTGCATAGCTCTCCAGTAATAAGGCAAAAACGAAACAGCATAGGCGAGATCTCTGTAATTTTTCGTGCGAACGCAATATCCATAGTCTTGTGTTTTGTAACTACCAGTTAGGTAGTAGCATCCTACATATTCAAGGTTCCTAAGCATAGGCACCTGTTTCACATGAAAGTTAATGTTAAACAATATGTTATGATTTATACAATATTTACTAAATGATATATTAATAATACAAAGAGAGTATTGGACCTGACTACAAAGTTGATCAGCCATGAAGAAATCCAGCATCACAACTTTATAAAGAGGCGATAGAATGATGTTTCTTAGTACGCTTAACAAACGGTAGCGGCTTGACTTGTAAACTATGTTGATGGGGCACACAAGCAACAGCAAAAAACCCTGTAAAATAGAAAGCAATACACATGTTTTATAACCTTTTAGTATGTATAAATAATATTCTACTCCAATCAATGTTGCAAAAGTCGTTAGCGGACCCTAGACGGACGACTGCGGAGTTGGGTGTACTTGGAGTACTCGGAGAGTACTCTGAGAGTACTCGGACATGGTAAATATAAAGAAAATTAATTTTTGGATATTATATATATGTTAAGTATCATAAGTTTACTAATATTTATAACAAAATAGGTGAATATCAATATAAATAAGATAAATACATTTTTCAATAATAAATTATTCAAAAAATTGCTAATCATTAATTAAAGAAATGATATTTGTTCTTTAATATTATAGAATTACGAATTACGTTTCATTTTTTTTAACTCAAAATCGCCCAAGTTCATCGACTAAATTTGATTTTGTTAAAGAAACTCGCATCAACGACATACCTTGTAGCGAGTACTCTGGGAGTACTCGGCCGTATAAACCTACTTTTACAATATTGACTCCAATACTTGAAAACCATTAAAAGGGTATATAAGTAGTCACTTTACCAATAACAGCAGGCCAGGGATCAACTCAACTTGAGAATAAGAATACCCTTTTTCCAGCAGCGAAAGATGAACAAACAAGACCCCGACTACAACGGTTATCGACGTGGTACAAATCAAGAAGATATCTCTATACTTGAGTTCTCGCGTTGGATATAGCTCAAAGATAAAACTATAGTTTATACGGGTTTTTCTCCACATGAAAATGTTGCATCCATAGAGGAAAAAGTGCAAAAACAATAGGCTGAACATGCTGAAATCAGGAATAATGTATTGTCACTTAGTATGTAATGTATAGATGTTTTTAATATTAATGTGTAACAAGATAATGCATACCTAAGAAGAGGGTACACTGTTTCCATGTAGATGGTGTTACTTTGTGGTCCATATGTTCCGGTGCTATGAGCCATGACAGCATATCCCGCTAAGAGCGCAATGCAGCATCCCGTAAATAGCCCTATGAAGACCATGAACTAATATCAGACATAAAATTCTGAACTAGTTAATTGTAAGCCAATGATTGAATCAATATAACTCAAATTACACAATAAACCAACGCGAACACGAAAACTGGATAATAGTATAAACCAATTTATCATTTTAACTCGTTTTCTTGAACTCACTGGTATTTGATAAACATAAATTAACCTACTATTACTATATAAACTTTTTGTTAGAAATAATCTAATTAAATTAAATTACAAGATAAATGTATATTAAGTTAAGATTAAATGATTATGCTAGGATTTCAAATTAGCACAGTATTAAAAATGAAAAGCTTTAAGGAAGAATATTATTAAGATATTCTCTTTTAGTGTTCATATATTGAAAAGGAGATAGAGAGAATTGTTGTCCAATGTCACAAATCATGGAGATAATATTCCAACACGATGTTATGTCTCATGCCTATAGGACAAACAAATGTTTTCGATTTTTTACGAGAAACACTAACACATGGTGCTGAGAAAGATCACACTTCAAAGTGATGTACTAGAAATCCATGCTGTGTTGGTTTTCCACATATTTTAGTGGCAGTCAAAAAAGCTAAGTAACATATTTGTTGCCCTTTATCTTTGTAAAGGCAAAGATAGGTCAATCAATTGTGAATAGATTTGTTATATTACTTATATATACTTATTTATATATGAGGATAAAAAGGTCTATTTGCTCTAGCAAGTCATCACAAAGCTTTAACTAGTAAAGTAGTGGCAAAGTGACCCACTTGAGCAACTTTTAAAAGGTGTAATACAGTCAAACCAAATTTAACTCAATCAAATAACTTTATTACTTATTAACATATTCATACACCTAAAAAATGTATATAACCGTAAAGTTGCATCAAAAGTGTGTCATGGCTATTACTTTTAATAAAATTAATAACAAAGAGAAAGTTAGTGAAATTCCACACATTCTAAAACCTGTATATTATATTTGCACATAATTATTAGCTTAATAGCTTGAACTATATTTAGTAGTGTACAACATTATATTTAACTTATTATATTTAAAAAGTATGGGAAGGTTAACGTATAAATGAAATTTGCGTGTTAAACATGAGAATCTAGCAGAGTAATTATATATACAGGTAGAGTAATTATATAATTACATTAGAGTAATGTAATTAATTACTTTATGATGTAATTACATAATTTTACTACCTGTATATATAATTACTCTACTTGATTCTCACGTTTAGCATATTAACTTTATTTGTATTTGATCCAAACCCTTAAAAAGTAATACTAATCTTGTAATTAGTCTTACATAGAGAACCAGAATTGTGCCAAATAAATAATGTTAAAAGGAACTTAACTTGCATGTATCTTTAAAAAAGTGGCCATACAAACTTGAAAGTTAAAACTATGATTATTGTTAGACAATTGTTCTTGTTGGTAGTACATCGTTTCAGTCACAGTGCTACCAGGGTATATACCTTAAAAATGCTCAATAATAATGGAAAGATGATTTGGAAAAAAAAATGGGGGTTATTGTTTTATATATTATCTACAAATTCTTGATCTCTTTTTATTTTTGGTGGCCAATTATTTTCTTAGTCTACTTCTCAATCATATTGATCATTTCAAAAGAGAAAAGGAAACAAAAGAAAGTAAAGATACACACCTATGAAAAATGTGACAACATGAGACTCTTTGCACTGAGTCGGTTTTAAGTATTTCATCGCCTTTCTTCGGTCATCTTGTGTAAATTGTTTCACAAAAATCTCCTCAACTTCATCTGCCAGCTTGATAACCTGCCATACAGATAAACTGATTGAGATGTGTCATGAATATAGGAACTAAATAATATTAATTGAATGAATCTTTAATATTGTAGTGTATGTTTATTGGCTTCATGAAAAAGATCGAATATAGGAATTAAGCCACTTCATATGGTCTGAATTTTTCCAGCAAATGGGAAATCTCGTACTCGATTACGCGCATTCATCATTATATCCTTTGACATATTATTGTGGCTATGCCATCAAGCACTACTCAATTAAATTACTAAAGCTATAAAAAAAATCAGTTTATGTATAATGATACAAATATAGATGTAATACATTTTTTTATATATATTATGTATTGTTTTATTCGTAACTTAATTATTTAGATTATCATGTGTGTTACACGCGCTCTAAAGCTAGTAATAATAATAAAATGAAATCAATTTACCTTGTCTGAACTGTTAAAGTAAGAGCTCTCGACAACTTTAAGGTAAATGGGAAGAACTTGTTTGTTTGTAACCTGTAAAGAACAAGACAACATAAGGTGGCATATCTATCTTAGTTAAAAAAAGTTTAAGGAAAAAGGAAACAAAAAATAAATAAGATTTTGTCAATCCACTTGAGATATCAAACTTACACCATGTACTACTTACTTTGTCAAATTTCTTTAAGATCTTCGCAAAGGCGAGCATGTTCAAATTCCTGAAAACAATCAATCGTCAAAAGATTCTTAGGTGAGCTTCATTGCAAAATAATAAACTGTTAAAAAAACGTAAATAGTTTAATTTTTTGATCAACGGTTCATATTTTTTGATTGTGTACTGTCTAAATAAAAATGCGTATGTTATATACATAGAAAACAATAAATTAATTCATTCACATGTTTTTTTAACTGTTATCTACACATTTGTAGGTTATGTTTAATATACTATGCACATAACTAATACATAGTTATATATATAAAAGTAATTTGTTCATATTTTTTTCAAGAAAGATTAATAAACATAGCATTTCAATTATTTTCTTAGATATTGATAATTCTTATAATTAGATATATCAAGAATTTATTTTGTTTGGTATGTTCTAACCCAGATTCTTAGTGTCAATAATTTATTGTGATTGCTTTAAGTAAATAAAAGTTCTCTTGGTGATAATGTGGATTAAAGTATATATATGTGGTATATTAAACTTAAGAATATAATGTAACAAATGTCATCCAAGCTTTAGGCTCCAAAGTTAGAGAAAGTTAAATAAAGAATAATGTACCTAAACCAAAATAATACCTGTAAGTTTTGAGATATCCTAATCCTTTATAGAGCTCAATGAGAGCTCCTCGAATCATTTTTTCAGCATGATGGAGCTTTGTTTTATTAATGTGAAGCTTTTTATCCGGACCATTTTGTTTTTTGGATGACTGGTTAATCAAATCTTCCCAAAGTAGATAAGAGAAAGTTCGTGTTGGGTTGGTTAGCGGAATGCGAATTTTCAATTTTTTTTCTTGGCAGTTACTAATACAACGAGCAAGACTCTGTTCACCCTCGTTTTTTGATCTTTCTTTCTCAAGTTTTTCTGATCCCGGTAAACATTGCATAACATATGCTTCCACATCTTCTGCTAAATTTTCCTCTTCCATAAAATCGTGGTCTATCATGCCCCTACTGGATTCTTCATCTACGGCCAGATAAGAAAAGAAACACCCTCATTTAATATCACACCATCAAATGGTTGTCCACAAAAGGACTAAAAATTTATTGGTTAGAATGGTTGTTTGATGAACAACATCTGATCATAGAGGTTCAAACTTTGAAAATTATTGGTTAAAACTGACTTTTGGCCAAAATCCGGACAACCATTCTGACTATAGATGGTCAAACTTTAATTTTTTTTTTGTCAAAACGGTTGTTTGACCTATCCGAAGGCCGTTTGAAATGGTGTAGGATTAAATGTGACGGCATGTATAGCTGGCCCCATAAAAAAGTGTCAAGTGAAAAATGAAATGGCTATATAGAAAGCAGACAGTGTTTTTTTTATATGTTTTGTCTCAAATCTACTTAATTGAACCAAAGTGACCATTATAAAATATTACTTTCTTACCACTTGAAATAGTTCCAGATATAGAGTCTTCATCCTTGGAGTCATGGTAGGATGAATTAGCTTTATTTTTGTGCTGGTCTTTGAGAGCAGTTTTGAGCTCCACAAGAATGTGTAATTGTTTCTCAAGACATTCCCCTCTATCCAGGAACTCTTTTTCTTTCTTTCGGTAGAACTCGTTCACTTTGTTAAGTTGGAGATCCAAAAGTGCAAAAAATGCACTTGTGGCTTCCGTGTGATCAAATTGCTCTAGCAATTCAGTTTTGTATACAACTCCCTTACTAGCCGTCTCAAGCTTACTGTGAACCTGATAAAAGATAAACCAAACAACATTAGTTAAGCCATACGTGGTAATGATCACAAATCCGTTGGTTAACTGAAAGTTGACTGTCAATGGGTTGGTGGACCAGTGGTAGAGCCAAAGTTTCTTAATCAGCTAAAGGTCTTGGGTTCTAGTCCCAGGAAGTAAAAGAAATTTGTGGTTTGAAATAAAAACTAAAAGAGTGGGAAAGATCTAGAATGAGTACATGAATGAATTCTCTCTCTCTACATTGATTCCCAAATAAGGAAAGTTTATGCATAGAGGAGAAGAGTGTGTCAGTTAAAGAACTTTTTTTTGTTGGTTTTGATGAAGAGGAAGTTGAGTCACAATGAATCTTCTTGATGTCTTTCTTGAGCTGCCAATAATCAACAAAGGCTTCTTTCCATTCAGGAACTAGTTGACCCTCAAACTGCTTAGTGAATTTCACCATCTTCTCTTTTAACGTGACTATACGAGTTAACGGCCTCACAATAGGTGAGAGCGTTTTCGTTTATGCACTTGTGAGTTGAGAGTGTCTAATAGAAGCCCATGATCACATTATTTATGGACTCATGAAATTAGTGTAATGAAAAAGGTTAACTTTAAATGAAGTGGCTAGTACTGATTCTCTTGCAGCACATTCTAAAATATCCCGTGTTCTATATTTCCTTTATCCTATGCTACCCTCCACTTGGAGTTGTATAGGACCTAAGTTTATGGTTGATGTTCATCAAAAATTTTTTTTTGCAAACTTTCAAATATGATGTGCCAATGCCCGGATGCCCTAACGAAAAGTTCGAATTTCAAGGAGTAACGTATAGAGTACATATGTAATGTAACATTATTTTATGCCCCTTCCGTTGTTTTTCCTAGCAAATGGGCATATCCTCTACTAATCATAATCCTAAATTTACACCATTTGTTCACTATCTACTAGAAAAGAACCCATTTTCCTACATAAAACTCTGACATATTTCCTATGATCACTACAAATTTCCAACAAGGTTCCCACAAATATAATAATAATAATAATAATAATAATAATAATAATAATAATAAAACTAATTTTGCCGACAAATTTACTACAATACAACTTAACGCTAGAAAAATATGAGTCGGAAAACACACTATTTCCTACACATTTTTTAACATAAAGTTGTGTAAGAAACTTATAAGTTTTCTTATAATGTATGAAACTCGAACACTCAACCTTTTAGAAGGATACAAATTTACATGTATACATTGATACCGCTAGTAACAAGCCTTTATTTGTTTTTATTTAACCACAGTTAGTTAGTTGTTAAAAAGATATGTGCCCAAAGTGCTTACGTAGCCGGTCACCGTTTAGCTAAGATCCTTGATGACCGATTCACAAACCACTCTAGCTTGATTTCAGTCTTGTGTTAAGTGTTCGCAACGACTCAGGTCCTAACAACTTGATGTCAGACTGTTCAACATGAGGGACATCTAACTCCTCTAACACAGAGAACATAAAGACTAGGATTAGATGCTTAACATAACGACTCGTATGCTTTCACGAAAGAAGAAGGAGCTCGCAGACATTTAACAAAGGATTGTGTTGGTGTTCTGCACGCTATCTCAACTCCTAGTTCTAGTAGTATAAGCTTGAATGTGATATATAAGAATAGCGAAAATAGAGCTCTTTGAAATTGAAAGCGGTATTCCCCCTTATATCCAAAATAAATATAATTATGGACTCCTCTCCAAGAGCTGCTGAACTAACTAGAAATTTGAATTAGCAACTTTTATTTTTCAATAATATTTGTTTTACTTTATTTTGTTTTTATACCCTTTATTTTGTAGAAAATGTTAAAGGTTAAAAACGGATTCAAGAGTAAAATGGCATTAGACATATATGAATGTGCACTACTAGAAATTGGACTTTTAATGACAAGCGAACTATGACACACCATAAATAAATGACATTAAAAAAAATGGTTGTCATAAAAAGTGTCATCTTTAATAAAATACCAAGGAACGATGAGACGAATTTTTGTATGTCATCGCGTAACTGTCATAAAGTAATAAAAAAATCACGGAAGGCAGTTTAATTTTTTGTGTGTAATGTTTTAAGTGACACTTTATAATTCATCCGCACTCCTGATCAATTTACACGGGATACAGTACAAACACAAGAGTTGGAAGCAAAAAACCCTAGAGATCTAATCAAAGCGAAGAACCCTAGAAATTGAATCGAAGCTCTTATTCCTTCGATTACGAGTTCGTAGTATGCTAAACAAGCTCTGAAACGCCCAAAACACGAGCAAAACCCTAATCAATTTGTAATTATAGATGCTTCAAAATATTAACAATAAGAATGGTTGGCTATTAATGTGATTTCTTAATTGACCCGTGATACTCCTGATAGATACAAAACTGAGTGTTTAGGTATTTTGAACAAGTTATGCATGGAGTATCTTCTGTATATAATCTTCACTTCATGATTATTTTTTTGTTGCAAATGGCAAACATCTATATGAGTGAGAGGCATACCATAAATTTAACGTTTCTCATATGTCTTTACTTTCTTTCAGGATTCATTTTACTGTGGTCTTAATGCTGAAGAATCTGAACGTGCGCACGAGTATTGTCACACCCGGCCCTGAGCGGCGGAAACAGCCGGGCGCGCGCGAGTGGGGATTGATACTTAAGCACGGGCCATTGCAAAACATTCAAAGATTTTTATTGCGCATGAGAAGTTTAATACAAATACATTACATTGTTTAAGTATTACATAAAAACATCCAAGTACAAAAACTGAAGATTTTCTCGCCATATCCCCTTGCGCGGCGGGTAACCGTGCGCATCGAGGGGATAAAACCAAAATCTTCCAAAAAGCTTGTTTTAGATGTTCAGCGTGTGGTGCTCTAAGTGTGACTCCATGCGCTACCTAGTTATCTCCTGAAAGACACGTAAAAACATTTGAATCAGTATAAACTGAGTGAGTTCACAAGTTTTAGTAACTTGATAAATCGTATTGCATCATAATCATTCTGAAACATAATTCTGTTAGCATCATTAAAACACATGCTTGGTAAAACATAGTTCTATCAACATATTCTGATAAAATCGTTCCGCGGGTTACGCGCGAACATTTCTGGGAACTGTGCTCGTCTGTGTAAGTGGCGCTGCCACTACGAGCTAAAATAACGTAATACCGTCCCGCGGGTTACGCGCAGACACTTCTGGAAAACTGTGCTCGTCTGTGTAAGTGGCGCTGCCACTACGAGCGAATATATGCTGTAATACCGTCCCGCGGGTTACGCGCGGACGTTGTGCCGGAAAACAAGGCGCTCGTCTGCGTAAGAGGAGCGACCTCTACGAGCGGGCTCAAACCCATAGTACTGCCCCATGACCATACTAGGCACTCGTCTATGTAAGAGGTGCGACCCCTACGAGTGGGCGGATCAAACCAGCAGTCCCTACCCTTAGAGTTCCAATGGTAAAGTGATCACTTACTCGAATCTGGTGCACTATCATCGAAAAACCATAGATAACTGTTCGCATTGCTCATCATGAAACATAACTTAAACACGTAATCGTTTGCTTAGCTTGTAAATATACCATGATAAAACATTATTTAAATACGTGTCCCTCGCCCCGAAAGCAGTTTAAAATGGTGAAAACAGTGAAAATAGGGGCTGTGAGACTCACCTGTGGTTCTTGTTAAGGGATTAATCGAGATTCGGGTTTTCTTGGTGTTGGCCTCGGAATCGAAGGTCTAGAATACGATTAAATAACAAATATATATATTAAGATCAAGATATAAGGGTTGGAAAGTAGATCTCAAGGTTATAATCTCGGCTTACCTAGTAACAGGATCGGAGCTGGAAACAACGGATGCTTGGGAAAAGATTAGTGCAAGTTTGTAGTTCTTTGAAGTGTGTTTTGGGTGATAATTTAGGCTACAAATTTATAGGCAAACTCAAGGGAACATAATCCCTTGCTTTAGGGAATTGTAATCTTTTGAAATGATGATAAAGTATGGAAATTATTATTATTTATTAAAAAGAGTAGAAAAGTAGATTAAAGATTCTGATTTGATATGGACAGGACATGCAGGGCTGTGGTTGGTGAGAGTGGGTGGCTGGCAGTTGACTTTTACAGTTTGCTTTTTCAGTGCTTTAGACAGTGTACAGTAAAAAGTAGAAGTTTTCTGAAACACGCAACCGCCCTCTTTTGGGCGGGGACAATTTCCTTAAATCTGAACATTTTGACTAAGTGTTGTTCTGCGCGTATAACTTGGTGCGCATAGCTTTCTGCGTGTAGGACATTTCTTTGCTGCGGGTAGGTGCGTAACCTTCTCGCAGTTAGGGACGTTTGAGTTTCATTTGTAGATTCTCCAGGTGGTTTTGGTATTTCAACATAGTGATCAGTCATGTTGAAGTCAATTCCATCCTGGAGCTTCAGACAAACTAGCTCTCAAAGTTCCCGCCATGCGGGTAGGTTAGTTCCCTTCCGCACGCGCATAAACGATGTAGGATGCACCCGCCTTAGCATCATGCGGGATGGTCAACCCATAGACAACATAACGTTTGAGTTACATGAAAACATAAGGCCAATACGTTCACGCATGGCGCATATAACATATGCTCACGCTGGTTCTTAACATAGCGCGCTCGCGCAGGGCGCACATAACAAATGCACGCGCTGACTAACATGGCGCGCATAATATTTACAATCACCTAATTATTAGGTTGATTACTTAGTTTAAGGGGTTGGGAAATTTACCGGGTGTCACATTCTCCCCTCGTTAAACGAATTTCGTCCCGAAATTTAAGAGACGTTGCTGGCAGAAGCCATATTCTGAAAGAGGTGTGGGTATTTTATGCGCATCTGATCTTCTCTTTCCCAAGTGAATTCAGGCCCACGCCTTGAGTTCCATTGAACTTTTACCAACTTGATTCTGCTTCTGCGCAACCTTTGTTCTTTCCAATCGGTTACTGCTATAGGCTCTTCTACGAAGTGCAGCTGTTTGTCAATATGAATTTCTTCCACCGGTAAAATTAACGTTTCGTCAGATAAACATTTCTTGAGGTTGGATACATGAAACGTATCATGAACTCCACTGAGTTCGGCGGTTAGACGGAGTTTATAAGCAACTGGACCGATCCTCTCCAGGATCTCAAAAGGTCCAATGTAGCGCGGATTTAGCTTTCCTCGCTTACCGAAACGGGGGACTCCCTTCCATGGAGAGACTTTCAAAAGTACTTTATCCCCTACTTGAAACTCCAACGGTTTCCTTCTCATATCAGCATAACTTTTCTGTCTGTCGCGTGCTGCCTTAAGGCGATCCCTTATCTGAAAAATCTTGTCTGTTGTTTCTTGGATCACTTCTGGACCAGTCATTTGCTTGTCGCCCACTTCAGCCCAACACAGTGGGGATCTACACTTGCGCCCATATAAAGCTTCGAACGGCGCAGCCTTAATGCTTGTGTGATAACTGTTATTGTAAGAAAATTCAACCAACGGGAGGTGGGTATCCCAACTACCTCCAAAATCGATCGCGCACGCGCGCAGCATATCTTCCAATGTCTGGATTGTTCGCTCGCTTTGCCCATCCGTTTGAGGATGATAAGCTGTACTCATATCAAGGCGAGTACCTAGAGCTCCATGTAACGATCTCCAAAACCTTGATGTAAACCGACTATCTCGATCAGAAATGATGGACACTGGGACTCCATGTTTTGAAACTACTTCTCGAATATATAGTCGGGCTAACCTTTCCATTTTATCAGTTTCTTTAATCGGCAGGAAGTGTGCTGACTTAGTTAGCCGATCTACAATAACCCATATTGTGTCATAACCCCCAGGTGTCCTTGGTAGTTTGGTGATGAAGTCCATAGAGATTTGTTCCCACTTCCACATGGGAATTTCTGGCTGTTGAAGCAACCCCGATGGTTTCTGGTATTCAGCCTTTACTTTTGAACACGTCAGGCACTTACTGACATACATCGCGATGGCGCCTTTAAGATTGGGCCACCAATACAGCGTTTTAACATCTTGGTACATCTTGTCTGCGCCAGGATGTACGGAATATCGCGTCTTGTGAGCTTCGTTTAATACCTGCTCGCGCAATCCTCCCTTGAGAGGGACCCATATGCGGTTGGCAAAATATCGAGTGTTGTTCCCTTTAAGTTCCAAATTCTTAATCATACCCCCAAGGCATTCGTTTTTAACAAACTCTGGTTTCAAGGCTTCTTGCTGAGCGTCTCGGATGCGGGTAGAGAGATCTGCGTGAATGGTCAACCTTAGAGCCTTGACTCGTAGCGTTTTTATTCGCTCCTTTCTGCTTAGCGCGTCTGCTACCACATTCGCTTTCCCCGGATGATACTTGATCTCGCAATCATAATCATTCAACAATTCAACCCATCTTCGTTGCCTCATGTTTAATTCCTTCTGATCGAATATATGTTGGAGGCTCTTATGATCCGTAAAGATTACACATTTCGTACCGTAGAGGTAATGGCGCCAAATCTTTAGCGCGAAGACAACAGCTCCAAGTTCTAAATCATGCGTTGTGTAGTTCTTCTCATTGGTCTTAAGTTGGCGCGAGGCATACGCTATAACTTTGTCTCGCTGCATAAGGACACATCCGAGTCCCTGGTGTGAAGCGTCGCAGTAAACAACGATGTCATCTGTCCCTTCGGGCAGGGATAAGATTGGCGCACTACATAACTTCTGTTTCAACATTTGAAATGCCGCTTCCTGATTCTTGCCCCAAATAAACGCCTTGTCTTTCTGAGTTAGCGCGGTCAGAGGTAGAGCTATCTTGGAGAAGTTCTCAATGAAGCGTCGATAGTAGCCAGCTAGTCCAAGGAATTGCCTCACCTCAGTTGGGGTTTTTGGCGCTTCCCAGTTTTCGATGGCTTTAACCTTAGAAGGATCGACGTGTATTCCTTTCTCGTTTACAACGTGACCGAGAAAGTGAACTTCTCTAAGCCAAAACTCGCACTTGGAAAACTTTGCATACAACTTTTCTTTCCTTAACAATTCCAAAATCATTCTCAGGTGTTGCTCATGCTCGGCCTTGGTTCGAGAGTAAATCAAAATATCATCTATAAACACAATCACAAACTTGTCCAAGTATGGTTTGCACACGCGGTTCATCAGATCCATGAATATAGCCGGCGCATTAGTTAGCCCGAAAGGCATTACTAAGAACTCATAATGGCCATATCTGGTTCGGAAGGCTGTCTTTGGCGCGTCTTCCTCATGGACCCTAAGTTGGTGGTATCCTGACCGTAGATCTATCTTCGAATAATAACTGGATCCCTGCAACTGGTCAAATAAGTCGTCAATCCTCGGTAAGGGGTACCGATTTTTGACTGTCAGCTTGTTCAGCTCCCTGTAGTCAATACACATTCTGAACGAACCATCTTTCTTCTTTACAAACAGTACTGGAGCTCCCCAAGGTGAAAAGCTTGGGCGTATGAAACCCTTATCCAATAGTTCCCGTAACTGATTGGATAGCTCTTGCATCTCAGATGGAGCTAAGCGATAAGGCGCTCGAGCTACTGGCGCAGCTCCTGGGACCAAATCAATACGAAACTCGACTTGTCGCGGCGGCGGTAACCCGGGCAAATCTTCAGGAAAAACTTCTGGAAATTCGCGCACTACTGGTAAGTCTTCAATTCTTCGCTCATCTCCTTTCTTTACTACATGCGCCAGGAAGGCGTAGCACCCTTTCCTTAGGCACTTACGCGCCTTTAGGCATGAAATCAGTTTCGTCGCAACTCCCCTTCTTTCCCCTTGAATCATCAAAGTTTCTCCGTTCAACAGTGGAATTCGAACCTGCTTCTCATGACAAACAATCTCCGCGAGATTCTCGACCAACCAATCCATACCTACCACAATATCGAAACTTCCCAAATCTATTGGCAACAAGTTTATATTGAACTCATGACCTCCCATGACTAACACACATTGCTCAGTCCTTTCATTCGCGCATAACTGCCTACCATTGGCTAGTTCTATAGTATAAGGTTTGTCTAGCCTACTGGTCGCTAAGCCCAGGGAGTTTTTAAACTCATGGGATATAAAACTTAGGTCAGCGCCAGTATCAAATAAGACAGATGCATAATGACCGTTAAGCAAAAACGTACCGGTTACCACATTCGGCTCTTCCTTTGCTTCACCCGCGCCGATCACAAAAGCTCTCCCGCGAGCTTGGTTTCCTTTCTGTGGGCAATCCCGACTGAAGTGTCCAGGCTTCCCGCATGCGTAGCAGCTGTCGCTCGATCCAGCTTCTCTGATGCGACAATTCATCGCCTTGTGTCCTGGTCTGCCACATTTGGCGCACGTGACGTTCGCGCATTCGCCTTCGTGGTGATACTTGCATTTGTTGCACCATGGGTAAGGCCCGCTGTATCCTTTCCTTGATGGTTCCGCGGCTTGAATCGCGTAAACCCTTGTGCTTTCCTGCTTCTTGGGCGGTGGCTGCTTGAAGTCTGATCCTCGGTGGGAGTTCCATTTCCTCTTGGAGTCAGAGGTTCGCTGCTCGTTCAAGCGGGTGGTCAACATACCCGCACGAACCGTATCCCTTGTAAGGGTGATGGCTCGCGCAACCGCCTCGTCAAAGGTCGGAGGTGCGGCGGCGTTGAGCGGGACCCTAACGACAGGAGGTAACCCAAAGATGTACCTCTCGATTTTCTTTTCTTCTGTGTTTGCCATGTCTGGCACCAACTGGCAAAGCTCGTTGAAACGATTGGTGTAGGCATCGATATCCGTTCCTACCATGGTGTGGTTCCAGAATTCTTGTTGCAAGCTCTGAATTTCTGCGCGAGAGCAGAACTTTCTCATCATCATTTCTTTCAATTCTTCCCAGGTCTTGTGAAGAGCAACTTCTCGCCCCAAAGTCTTTACTTGGAGCTTCCACCAAGACGAAGCTGCTTCTTGGAACATGCAGGTCGCGTAAAGGACCTTCTGGTTTTCACTACATCCGCTGATGGAGAGAACTGTCTCCATCTTGTCAATCCAATTGTAGAGCCCAATGGCTCCTTCGGTGCCTTTGAACGGCCAAGGCCTACAGGCCATGAATGTTTTATAGGAGCAACCTTTGTCCAAGGCTCCTGATTCGGGTTCTGGGGTCTCGTTCTCTTGGCGACCCTGACTAGATTCGGCCTTGCTGGCCTCATGCGTTGCAATCGCCTGCGCGATTATTTCTGCGAGCTCCTCGGGTGTCATGGTAATTCCCTTGGCTCTGGTTGGAGGCATTCTTTTCATAAAAAGAAAATGTAACAAACTTAGCGCATGTACTCAGAGCACATAATGTTCTTATCTCTAGACACTGTGACCCGTGTTCCTAAGTGCGTGTGTGATTTTTCTTTTGAAAATATTCTTTGAAAAATATTTCATGCGATTCCCCAAAGGTTATAGTCTAGGTTAAAAACTTCTTTTCCTAGTTCGCTATAACCAGTGCTCTGATACCAATCTGTCACACCCGGCCCTGAGCGGCGGAAACAGCCGGGCGCGCGCGAGTGGGGATTGATACTTAAGCACGGGCCATTGCAAAACATTCAAAGATTTTTATTGCGCATGAGAAGTTTAATACAAATACATTACATTGTTTAAGTATTACATAAAAACATCCAAGTACAAAAACTGAAGATTTTCTCGCCATATCCCCTTGCGCGGCGGGTAACCGTGCGCATCGAGGGGATAAAACCAAAATCTTCCAAAAAGCTTGTTTTAGATGTTCAGCGTGTGGTGCTCTAAGTGTGACTCCATGCGCTACCTAGTTATCTCCTGAAAGACACGTAAAAACATTTGAATCAGTATAAACTGAGTGAGTTCACAAGTTTTAGTAACTTGATAAATCGTATTGCATCATAATCATTCTGAAACATAATTCTGTTAGCATCATTAAAACACATGCTTGGTAAAACATAGTTCTATCAACATATTCTGATAAAATCGTTCCGCGGGTTACGCGCGAACATTTCTGGGAACTGTGCTCGTCTGTGTAAGTGGCGCTGCCACTACGAGCTAAAATAACGTAATACCGTCCCGCGGGTTACGCGCAGACACTTCTGGAAAACTGTGCTCGTCTGTGTAAGTGGCGCTGCCACTACGAGCGAATATATGCTGTAATACCGTCCCGCGGGTTACGCGCGGACGTTGTGCCGGAAAACAAGGCGCTCGTCTGCGTAAGAGGAGCGACCTCTACGAGCGGGCTCAAACCCATAGTACTGCCCCATGACCATACTAGGCACTCGTCTATGTAAGAGGTGCGACCCCTACGAGTGGGCGGATCAAACCAGCAGTCCCTACCCTTAGAGTTCCAATGGTAAAGTGATCACTTACTCGAATCTGGTGCACTATCATCGAAAAACCATAGATAACTGTTCGCATTGCTCATCATGAAACATAACTTAAACACGTAATCGTTTGCTTAGCTTGTAAATATACCATGATAAAACATTATTTAAATACGTGTCCCTCGCCCCGAAAGCAGTTTAAAATGGTGAAAACAGTGAAAATAGGGGCTGTGAGACTCACCTGTGGTTCTTGTTAAGGGATTAATCGAGATTCGGGTTTTCTTGGTGTTGGCCTCGGAATCGAAGGTCTAGAATACGATTAAATAACAAATATATATATTAAGATCAAGATATAAGGGTTGGAAAGTAGATCTCAAGGTTATAATCTCGGCTTACCTAGTAACAGGATCGGAGCTGGAAACAACGGATGCTTGGGAAAAGATTAGTGCAAGTTTGTAGTTCTTTGAAGTGTGTTTTGGGTGATAATTTAGGCTACAAATTTATAGGCAAACTCAAGGGAACATAATCCCTTGCTTTAGGGAATTGTAATCTTTTGAAATGATGATAAAGTATGGAAATTATTATTATTTATTAAAAAGAGTAGAAAAGTAGATTAAAGATTCTGATTTGATATGGACAGGACATGCAGGGCTGTGGTTGGTGAGAGTGGGTGGCTGGCAGTTGACTTTTACAGTTTGCTTTTTCAGTGCTTTAGACAGTGTACAGTAAAAAGTAGAAGTTTTCTGAAACACGCAACCGCCCTCTTTTGGGCGGGGACAATTTCCTTAAATCTGAACATTTTGACTAAGTGTTGTTCTGCGCGTATAACTTGGTGCGCATAGCTTTCTGCGTGTAGGACATTTCTTTGCTGCGGGTAGGTGCGTAACCTTCTCGCAGTTAGGGACGTTTGAGTTTCATTTGTAGATTCTCCAGGTGGTTTTGGTATTTCAACATAGTGATCAGTCATGTTGAAGTCAATTCCATCCTGGAGCTTCAGACAAACTAGCTCTCAAAGTTCCCGCCATGCGGGTAGGTTAGTTCCCTTCCGCACGCGCATAAACGATGTAGGATGCACCCGCCTTAGCATCATGCGGGATGGTCAACCCATAGACAACATAACGTTTGAGTTACATGAAAACATAAGGCCAATACGTTCACGCATGGCGCATATAACATATGCTCACGCTGGTTCTTAACATAGCGCGCTCGCGCAGGGCGCACATAACAAATGCACGCGCTGACTAACATGGCGCGCATAATATTTACAATCACCTAATTATTAGGTTGATTACTTAGTTTAAGGGGTTGGGAAATTTACCGGGTGTCACAAGTATAAATTTGATTACCGTGGTAATATTCTTAATAAATTTGGGCTGTCAGTTTTTATTTTGCTTTGTGTAATGCTGCCATCTCATGATGTGAACAGGTTTCGGTTTTGGTGGTTCTGGAAGCGTCAATAATGTCGGTGGCAGAAGCAGAGGCATACTCGATGTTGATGTGCGTTTGCGGCGTTTAGTGCTTTTGCATGTTCAACCACCCATCGAAAATGCTACACGTTTAGAGGTTCACAATAATTATTCTTTCATGATTATTTATGTTTGATGTTGTTTTGATTTTAGTAATAACAATTGTAGTTCTGATCTTTGAATCAAACTGGGGTAGTTTACCTATTGTTGAATTTGGGATATATCATTTATTAATATTTGCAATTGAGCTTCAATTCATCCTGATTAAGTTTAAAGATATCACTATTGAAATTGTTAATGGTTGTATATGGATTCCTTCGATTGCAGCTTAACTTTTTTTTTGTTACTCCTTTCTTGCAGTTTCAAGATGGCAGACTCCGAGTTAATGCTATACTTGATTTATATTCACAGAGATTTGATCCAGGTAATACTCACCCATGTACATATAAACTTTTTGATATCATTATTACTTTGTTATTTTCTTTCCATTGTTGGTTCTATTGAGGGACACATTAATGGTAAAAGTTGTTTATGATAAGTCTCACAAATGGATTGAAGAAAAACAATCCAGTAGAAGCTAAAAATTTTAAATTGTTGACCTTTCAGTAACTTAATTCATTATAACCTGATAACTAGGTTAACTTTATAACATATTTTTTCATTTTCTTTAATTGTCTTTAGGGAAAAAAGGTGCGGCTCAGAAGAAGATGAATGCTATTTGTGAACTAAGGCGTTTATTATTTTGATATAAGTTTGCTTCTATTGAAACTGCCATCACATATGCACGATATCTTTCGTTTGACTCTCAAGATGAACATGTAAACAGACCTTTTTACTATCAAAGTCATATATCTACATGTTGTATGTTTACATCATCTTCAAGATGTAATGAAGAAACAACATCCTTTCAACCATGGAATGAAGAAGCATGTACTGTCATCATCAAATGTAGCTAAAACCAATCTCATCTTTTATAATGAAACTATGTATGCCATAACCAACTTATAACTTAGCAAGGTGTAGACTGCTTAATCAATGTGAATGCTCTACAAAGCAAATTATCTTATAAGATGTCCAACACACATAGAACATGGTACCAACTCCACCCGCTGCAATGCGCGGGTACGTTTACTAGTTCTATTCAATGATTTTCCTTTCTCCAGTTTCATGCTCTTATCAGACCAGTTTTACAGATCACCAGAGAATCATAAATTTGTGAGACGACAAGTGCTTAATCAGGTAATCTTTACTTCGCGTTGTCTCTTATATTATAGAACACAAAATATAGAACACAAAAAAGCTTTAAATAAAATGTTTTATAACGATACATGATTTAAACACTATAGAACATATTTCATGTTTGTTGATTTTGCAGAGTTTGATGGAGAGCGGGTATGATATCGTATATGTTGGAACTGATAAGCATTTGGTCTTGGTAGATTTAAGAAACATGGTATGTCTACTTAATAAATTTGCAGAACATATTTTGTGGCTGAATGTCATTTTGTGGAATTGAGGCTTAAAAATTAAAATTAAGTAGTTAGGCTTTTATTTAGTTCTAAATCTAATTGTTTTCACTGATCCAAAACTTTCTCAGGTTAGGAGAAGAAAGATGAGTACATAGATGCTAATATGGATGAAAATCGTGAAGAATGGTCGACTTTTGTGGCAAAGTTCATTTTTGGTGAAATTGTGTATCACCATTAATGAGATGTTAATTTTGAAATGTTTGTAATATAAATTTTATAAAATACTGTATGAAATGGATTTTTTTTGGCTATATACGTATATTATTTGTATTGTGAGACATTACCTGCTGTGAAAATAGTAATTTTATAAAAAATATTTTTTTAAAAACACTTAAAACCATGACACGCAAATGAATGTCAAAAAGACATATCAAGAATGTGTGTCATAAACTGATGACACACAAATACTTGTCATCTTTTTTTTATGACATGGTCTTCCTTGACACAATTTTACGTGTCATCTACCCCTTTAATGACGTGCATTGCGCGTCATTAAAGATGTATTTTCTAGTAGTGGTGTCAGCTAATAGTTGCATTGTAGCGAGTATGGTTTAGTAGTAAAAGTATGATTCATTATTCACCCCTAATAGTTAAGTGTCACTTTTTACCTTTCAAACTTTTAAACTCTTTCATATAAAAAATGAAAGAAATAATATAACTTAAAACAAATTTTTTTCTAAAAAAAGTTCAATAGAAAATATCGATTGAAAAGAGAGAATGGAAAAAAAATAGATTTCTTAAGGAAAAAAAACCGTTCTGTTTTGCAACGAAAGATGAGGTCTTGTCTAATAATCATAACAAGAATAATAACGATGATGATTGGCATATTCTTACGTATGATAAGCACTAAGTCACCAGCATATATATAGATATAGATAGTGTAAGAGAAAAAGAGATTTGTGACAGAAAGTAAATATTTACCCATTATTTTTGTCTTATTGCTCTTTTCTAACAAAAAACATTGCAAAAAAAAAAACAAAAAAAAAAACAGCATATTTTGCAAACCAAGTAAAAGTTTGCCACTTTTTTTTACCAAGCACGATGTTTTGTTCTGATCTTTAACTTTTATGAAAGTTCAATGTTATTTACAAACCATAGATATATAAAAAGAAAAAGTTGATGACCTCAATCTAGCATTGCCAAAGAAACGGAATTTGTAGCCATGATATATGTCTCTTTGCACTTTCATTATAACAAACTAAAGGAATATCAATGATGAAGTTTTAAAGATATATACGATATAAAGGTTGTCTATATTTTTGATTCTGACATGCTCACACTCTAGATAAGTTTCGAGTATTTGGATCGAGTCTGTTGTACACTAGATATTGAGCATATTATTATGTTCTCTCAATGATTATTGATTTTGAAAAATCCTAGAAGTGCTCTAACAATTTTAACTTTGTTACGTCTTTATAAATTGATTAAACTAATACAGAGATCATACATTCAAATATTTTATTTACGCAGTTTTAAGAAGTAACTAAAATTTTCTAGCTAATTGGGCGTCAAGTTTGTATCTTAAATATAATACATGTCAAAAGTAGCAAGACTAATTGTTGAACTGGTGAACCCAAACATGATCATTGTTTATGTAAAGCTGGTATCAACCTTAAAATTTGATATGATTACTAGAGTGTAACCCATGGCCATGTAATATATTTATCTAACTGAGACAATGTGTTGGCTAACGTACTGTAATAAATGGGTTGTAGTCAAGTACGGGACATTATAAGGATGTTTACGGGCATAAGCATGGTGTCACGGAGTCATTATGCATGAGCTCGGCTCAAAACGTGGATCGGACCATGCGCAATGTGCTAGAAGTGGTGCTTTGTCACGTTGTGAATGTATAAAAGAATACTAGCTAGATGGTTGGTTTCAATTGTGATCATACTAGCAACAATGCACCACATCTCATTATAGTTAAGCGTGTTTGACACAGGGGATCCCATCAATCAGCTTTCTTGTGAAAGAAGTTAATCCCCCTAGGATGAAAAATCATGGGTGTGAGTAGGATATCACCCATTGGGAATGGTTTTTTGATATCAATTCGTGTCTCTCTTGATTGGTACATATTCTACAACAGAAGAAGAATATTTAAGGACTTCTAAAGTCAATTCCGATATCTTTCATTATCATTGTATCTGATTCAAAATGAACTTGTTCACGTGCAATGGTGCGTGTTGATGTGATGATAAAAGATAAAGATATGCACAAACACATGGGCGCACCGAGACATATGAAGAAAGAGTCACGTCACGGTTCTACACCCTCAATAGCCAAACAGTTTAATGCAATTGTAGGTTTTACAAAATCCACAATTAGCTTCACGGATTGTGCATTAAATCGATATCATATTAACAACGTTCTTCAAAGAACGAGAATATATATTTTCTCTGCAAAACAAAGCTTAATTTTGTGTTCCAAAGAGGCCAAAGATCGGTGGATAATCAACATTGAGATTCAACACAACGATTGGACTGACACATTGTAACTCTTCACGAAATGATATAACAATTGGCGGTTATAATAACTACTGACATTTGAACGGTTACATGTACAGTTAGTAAAAATCCATCAGCCATAGCTAATAAGCGGAAAATTTGTTACCAATGCAAATTATCAGTGCTTGCATGTTATTGCTGCTCAGTAGTGACTTACTACTAATGACCAAGTTGTCACTGATCAATAGTGATTTACTACTTAAACTACTTAGAACCCATTGGTCTAGGAGGTTAATCCCTAGAGCCCACCTAGGCGGTGCCCCCTTAGAATCCCATGTTGGAGCGTTGCTCCTAGAACCCTAGAGTCATGATGTCATGATGGCTTTGAACGAGCGTGTGCATCCCACGTACACCTCCTAACTCATATTAATGTTTATTTTTTCTTCTTTGCCCTTAAGTAAATTCGGTCATACTAAAATGACACTGATGACACTAGAATTATCAACGGTGTCTTCATAAGTTGTCCTTTTTGGGAACCATGAGAAAGTGCTAATTAAAGCAAGAAAAAATATTACATATGACACTATAGGTGAGTTTGGATACTTTGGAATGAATGGATAATTATAAGTAGCAATATTGTAGCATCATAAACCCCCATAACTTAAAAGGTTTAGAGTTCTGAGTTCTAACCAGGGTTTGATCAGCTTTTCTGTAGTTTGTAAGGCTGAGGGGTGTGGGGGGCTCTAACGGGGGCGCGAGTGGGGGCTCCAGCCAATAATATTGTGACGTGTGGCAGAGAGAGAAACTGGATAAGGGGGGTGTTGGAGCCCCCGCTGGAGCCCCTGGCCCTGGTGTGGAGGGGCTCCAGCAGGGGCTCCAGCGGATTTTTTTTTTTATTTTTTTATAAATGTATTAAAAAAACGTATTATTAAAAAAACTCATAAATTATTTAAAAAAACACATTTTTTTTAAAATTCAAATTACAAAAAAAAACATACTAAAAATTAAACAAACAATAATACTTAATAATAACACTAATCTAATACAAGATCATCGGGTCGCCTCGCCCACAAATGTTCAACCAACTCATGTCGAAGATCCCCGTGTATCTCACGGCTCTTGATATTTGCTATGTTATGAAGTTTTTGTTGATCACTGATTGTGGACGGTTGTGGCGGAATGTCACCTTGGTAGTTTTGGCAGATAGCTTTGCCCTCGTCTTCTAACGTCATGTTGTGTAGGATCAGACACGTGTAGACGACGTCCGTTATCCTCTCCCGAGTCCAATAACGTATCAGGTTCGCCAGAACATAATATTGTTTTTTTATAGCTCCAAAAGCTCTTTCAATATCTTTTCTAGCAGACTCTTGCTTCTTCGTAAAATACTTCCGTTTGTCGGCGATTGGATCTGTAAAAGCTTGAACTAACAAAGCCCATTCGTTGTAAATACCATCGACCAGATAGTACCCGTACTTGAAGAGTTCTCCATTTGCAACAAAAGATTGAGGTGGTTCAACCCCGTCGATAAGGTCGTTGATCAAATTTGACTGATCGATAACATTAAGGTCGTTATTTGACCCAGCAACACCAAAAAAAGCATGCCAAAACCAAAGATCCTGTGACACCGCCGCCTCAAGTATAAGGGTCGACCCTTCATGATCACCACGGTGGAACTGACCTCGCCAGGCCGTTGGACACATAGCCCATCCAACATGCGTACAATCGATGCTACCTAGCATCCCAGGAAAACCATGTTTTTCTGCGTGCACCTCATATATGCGTTGGATGTCATACATTGTAGGTTTACGCAGATATCTCCGAGCGTAAGTCGATATGACTCCTACGTATAATATATATTACAAAATGTAATAAATATTTAATAAAAAGTAAAATTAATGTTTTTTACCTTGGCAGAAAAAATGAAGGGATTCACGTGCAACCATTTTCGACATCTGTAAATACTCATCCAAAGCGTCCGACGAGATGCCGTACGCTAATTGACGGATAGCAGCCGTGCATTTTTGAAGAGGGGTAAAACCGGGGAGACCCCTAGCATCCTCCCTTTGTTGAAAAAAGGGATACCGTGCCTCTAAATCACTTGCTATACGCATGAACAATTGTCTGCTCATTCGGAAACGAGTTCGAAAATCCGACTCCTCATATACCGGTTGAGGGCTAAAATAATGCCTAAACAAAGTATCGTTAGCACCCGATCGATCACGATCACGAGGTGGTGCTCTAACCCTCGGGAGTCGAGGTTGATGGTCTTGATTTTGCAAGAGATCGACCACGGTTGCGGTCAAAACTCCCCCTACATGAAGAAGCAAATCATCCTCTTCGGAGGAGTCGGAATCAGACGAGTACGACGACATTATTTTTTAAAAAAAAATTGGGAAGATGGGTTGATTTTGGGTTTTATTTTGAAGTTGTGGTGATTGATATGGGTGAAATGGGGTATTTTTATAGATGAAATGGGGTATTATATAGGAGTTTGGGATATTATATAAGGGTTTTAAGGTTTTTTTTTTAAAAAAATAATGAGAGCCAACGGCTCTTTTGGGCGGGCCCACCGGCTTTTCCTCTCTCTTCTCCCGCGACCACACTCACGCCTGCCTGGGGGCTCGCGCTCGCGCCCCGTTCGCGCCCAGGTTCGCGCCCCGGTGGTGTGGGGTTAGCGCCTGGGGGCGCGAGCGGAGGGGCTCACGCGCCCAGGTTAGCGCCCCACACCCCTCAGCCTAAATGAAATTTTGTTTGTAAAATCATTTGGTGTACTATTAGCACTCAGGTGCCAGACTGCCAGGGCCTTTAGCACCACCACTCAGAAATTTTTTGAAGTACCTTTAGTTTTTTTATCAATAAAATATGCCATTTACCTTTTCCAGGAAAAAATAAATTTATCAAGGAATCCAATCCTTAGTACATGAATGACATGCAACAAAACTTCTTTCGGCGATTTTTTTCGTTTGTTATTGTTGCATATTATATCCCATCGCCACGAACATGATCGATCTTATGCTATGTAAAAAGTTCATATCCTATGCATTAATTGTTGTAATATTCAGTGGCCTTCTGGTTTGATTCTTTCTTCTTTGTGAAGTAGTAAAAATTAATTAAATGTATGAATTCCAGCCAAAATATGTAACTGAATCTTAAATATACGCCTTCTACTATCCTCATAGTGTGTCGGGCATTTAGTTCAATCAATGAGTCATTCGTGACCATGTAATATTGCAATCCTAGGCTTCGGCAACGCTTGAAAAGGGATGGTTAATTAAGTGATCAAATAGCACACGGTTCTGAAGCATAAAAAGATATATTTCGGATATTAACATATTATTCATATACGTGGATCCCATTTCCTAGCTTAATGGATTAGGAACCAGTCGTTCGGGTTTCTTCTAAGAACTTAAGGATTAATTCATCCATGGTATATACTTCTTATTAGAACTCCAAATGTTCTTAAATTAGGCCATGAAGGCCACTGAACCATGACACCATGGTATTATAGCAAGTATATGCCCATTTTTGCATATATTATCCCTTATGCATGGTGGATAATGATGTACGTGATCACAAGGTATTGATTCTTTGAAGGACATTTACAAGGATATTAACATGTGTAAACGAATATATACTTTGTCTCTCTTGATGAGTTGTGATAATTTGATACTCTTAATAATTTGTTATTCATTTATATCATTTTTCTATCTATTTTTTAATATATTATTTGTAAAGTTCAACAAGCTACGCACTAGACTAGGGTTTGCTTTGGAATAAATTTATGTGAAACCCATATACATCTAATATATAGAGAGAAGCTACACGAGGGAAATAGCCATGCAAAAATTTTTAGGGTATAAAAATTGTAGGTGCCCAAGATTTAAACTTTGGCTAATTTTCTCTCTATTAATTAGTAAGAAAGTTTTAGTTTTAAAATATGGAAATTTTGTTACAACTGAATTGTATTTGGGTTCCTAATTAATCAAAAGTTAAACTTTCCCTCTTTCTTAGAAATTACGATTTAGAGAAAATGGTCATTTTTCAGCGTTGATGTACTCCTACTGACTACGGTAATGTCAAAATAACGTAGATTCTATTGTGAAACGGAATCCAAAAATACTATTTCTCTATCGATTTGGTTCGGATTTCTAGATTATTGGAATTTGATAAGCAGGCTATTAGATTGTTGATTCTCGGAATCGAATACGAATTAAGAACAAAAAAGCATGTATCAATCGGCTTCAATTCATAAACAACATTCGTTTCTTTTGATGGGATATTGTGAAACGAAAATTAAAAGCAAGCCCATTTCAAGTAAGGTTAAGGATCTAGTTTATCGAATCAAGAACAAGCAAAAAACATGGCCCTGATATCACTTCTTGCCCATAATTGATTATGAAAAAATAACTTGATTTGATAGAATCAAACAAACAAATTATTTTTTATTATACAATTAACAGGGGGATTAACCAAAAATAGTTAACATGTTTAAGCTTTTTATAATCTTCGGCCATTCATCTTGATCAACACGAGGCGGATCATCACCCTTCGATGATACGTTTACAATACGACATAACTTGGTAGGTTACCAAGGTTATATCTGGATTGTTAGACCCTAGACTTATTCACACGTTCACCATGACATCAAACTTAAAACTATTACATCATGATGATGAATAAATATAAACGTATTTGAGTAAAACATTTAATTTAGGATTAGACTCTCCGATTCTAATCAAGAAAATAACTCTAAACTTGACTACAACCCTTATCATGACTCGATATATATAGCTAAACATAAACCAAATTAGACTCTATATGTAGGACTATAATAAAATAATACCAGTTTAGACTATAAGTAGGACTATAATGAAGTAATAAAAACAATTAGATAATTAAACCAAACTTAATTTTTATCTTTACCCTCTAATTAACTTTACTTGCACTTCAAGACGCACGCATTCCTTGTAACGCAAGCCACGTATAATGAAAGGATGGTTCGATAATTAACTCCAACATTACATAACTACATACATGAGACATTACTTTCATTCGAACTTGGTCAAATCATTATGAGGCTAACATTTGATATGTGGATAAATTGTGTGTTTGATGCTTGATGGAATGAAATGATGAACGAAGTTATAGATGGAAACGATCTCTAGTTAAGTCATGTGATCTTGGGGAAAACGATAATAATAGTAAGAAACACCTTATGATCTTTAATGCTAATTGCATAAAGTGAAAGTATTATGTGTTTTATTAACAAGCCTAACCCATACATATATACAGTGTTATGTACCGATGCATCCAAACTATGCAACGTTGTGCTGACCATATTTCAAAGCGTGCACTTGGCCCGAGAATCGAACCTGGGACTCCAAAAGGAAATTCTAAGGAAAATAGTTGTTCTTGGAGGATATCTAATTCTGGCTTATGATTAGAATCCATCCTTTTCTTTAGAGATCAGTATGCGAGAGGGTGAAGTTAATACAACCCATGCATGCATTATCTCTCTTTCTAATGGAAATTAATCAAGAACATAGTGTTTCTAGTCCCTATTGTTTTGGATAAAAATCTGCTAAGGATAATGTATCCAAATCTGTTTTGTGAAGTTTAGTGCTAAAATGATAACAGCGAATATGTAAACGAAATAATGATGAACACAAGGATTTGTTACGAGTAAAAGCCCTTGATATTGGTCGGATCGCCGGCACAAAAACCCCGGGTGATGACAAATCGTCTATCACCACTTTTATTAATAAAAAAAAGGGTGTTACAAGGGGTGGAAGCTATGATCAGCGATTACAATGATGTCTAAGTGTGTGTATAATGCTAATTTCGTAGAGAGCAGAGTGTGTTTGTCCTAGCTGATCAAGCTTCAATTTATACAAAAATAATATAACAAATATTCCTAATTTTAGCCTAGAATCAGGCTTTCCATAATTAGAGTTGTTTCCTTCATTATCCACGCGTTTTCTTAACTTGATGACGAGATTATAGATTAGACCTGGTCATATACCTGCCATAAATATCAACATAACAAAGGAAAATCGTTAATAAGCTATAAGTACTGAGGATCACTGATCCTGACGTAGCTCTGGAACTCTTCAGAAGGATAATTGATCCAGACACGTCAATATCTTCTTGACTGCAAGTTAGTGGATAGACTGAGTCTTCTAACCGTTATACCAGCTAAATATAAGACTACACATGAGAACAACCGTTAATAAATAATAAGTACTGTGGATCCTTGATCCTGACAGGATCTGGAACACACACTAAGGATAACTGATCCAAAACATATACCAGGATAACATATCCATAGTGTCAAATTTCTGTGCATTAACAATTGCCCCCAAAATGGCGGTTGTAATAAGATCACAGCTGTCATTTTGCCTTTGAATTCAAACTTTCTGCAAAAACATATGAGATTTGACAAGCTGGATATAATTGTCACATATCAATGGAGTTTCCATGGAAACTTCACTTCCGGCTGTATATCCTTCTCCCATAAGTATTGATCCTTTTGCAATCCTTATAAAACTGAATTAAAGGATTTTGAATCCATAAGTATTGATCCTTCGGTGATCCTCTGAATCTAATTTATGATACCTGATGCAAATAATTTATGATATTATCTGGGATTAAACCCAATAAACCGGGGACAAGCCCATAAAATAAACTGGGCACAAGCCCGTGCAACTGGGGACAAGCCCGTGTAATCTGGGGACAAGCCCGTGGACTGGTGTTAAACTGGGGACAAGCCCAAACTGGGGAACTGGCCCAAGGATACGGATGTTAACTGGGGACTCGCCCAAACCGGGATTTAGCCCAAACATGAGATAACGTGAAAACGTTATAAACCTTAGCTAACATGAAAATGGTAGAAACCTTTGTCTTGAGATAATGTGAAAACGTTATAAACCAGTGGTATGGTACGTCTACCATAAATCGTAGGATCCTCCATATAGCCGAAGACAACGAAATTGTCAGCCACTAAGTGTGTACTGGTCCCGCTGCCCCGGACTATACGTTGGATAGCGTGCGCTCCAGGCGAGAGTGTAGAAACTCTAATTTATAAGCAAAGTGAAAACCTTTAAACCTTGGGGGATATGACCATCGGGGGCCATATCCAATCGTGGGCTAGGCCAAGGAAAATAGTAAAGTACCTTAAATGTAAAGGAGAGGTGGCCAACCTCTTAGACATTGAACCTCTTGTTTGAAATCTGCATTGTTATTTAAAACTTGGAAAAGGACAAACGTTAAAAATATATTATCCTTAAATTAATAAGAATCTGAAATGAATAAGTGATCGGATAGATATTACCAATTTCAGGATCCCTGATCCTTCTGAGGATACTTGATCATGATTAGAAAAAGTATTTCTTGAGATGAATAGCATTCCATGCTCTAGGTAACCTGTTGCCTTCCATAGTCAACAGGTGATATGCCCCCTTTCCGGCTTCTGATTCGATCAAGTAGGGACCTTCCCACTTAGGCGCTGGCTTTCCATCTGCTGGATTAGTTGTGTTTTGGAAGGCTTTCCTCAAAACTAGATCTCCTTCTTGAAATCTTCGAATCCTGATATTTTTGTTGTATGCCCCAGATACCCTTTGTTGATATGCTGCCATTCTGATTTTAGCTAGGTCTCTGAGCTCATCAACAGTATCCAGGTCTTGGAGAAGGATTTCATTGTTGGCTTGAGGATCACGGATGCTTGTTCTGGCAGTAGGAACCACCATCTCCGTAGGGATTACAGCTTGTGAGCCAAACACCAATGAGAAGGGTGTTTGACCTGTTGCATTCTTTGGTGTTGTTCTATCAGCCCAAAGAACATATGGTACCTCTTCGGCCCACTTGCCTTTCTTGGATCCTAGTTTCTTCTTCAAGTTGTTGATAATAATCTTGTTACTTGATTCTGCTTGACCATTAGCTTGAGGATGAATTGGTGTGGAGGTAATCATCTTAATGCCCCAACTGTCACAAAAGTTAGTGGTTCTTTTCCCGATAAACTGGGAACCATTGTCACAAATAATTTCTGAAGGGATACCAAATCTAATAATAATATTTCTTTTAATGAAGGATATCACCTTTTTTTTCGCGGACTTGAACGAAAGCTTCTGCTTCTATCCACTTTGAAAAGTAATCAGTCATTGCAAGCATGAATACTTTTCCTCCTGGCGCTTTAGGTAGCTTACCCACGATATCCATGCCCCACTTCATGAAAGGCCATGATGAGGATATAGGATACATAGGCTCTGCTGGCTGATGCAGAATATTGCCATGTCTTTGACATGAATCACACTTCTTGAGTACTCCATGACGTCTCTCTTCATGGTAGGCCAGAAGTATCCTGTTCTCAGAATTCTTGAGAATAGGGCTCTACCTCCAGTGTGATTACCGCAATCTCCTTCGTGAAAGTCTTTGAGCACCTCTTGAATTTCAGGATCTTCGATACATCTCAAGTATGGGCTTGCAAGAGATTTCCTATACAGAATATTATTCAATAAAATGTATTGTGATACCTTAAGTTTGAAGGACTTAGGATTTTCTGTGGCTGGAATCTCTCCATTTTGAATGAACTTCTTGATCGGGAGGATCCAAGATCCTTGATTACTTGAGGATAATAGATCCAAAGACACAATATTTTTATCAGTTGTTATCTCCCCAACTTCTTGTTCTCCTATTGATGGTGAGAGTACATGGATAATTGGGATCTTCGTATCTTCTGGAATCTTCAATGATGAAGCTAAATTTGCTAAGGAATCTGCCCCAGCATTCTCTTCTCTTGGTACCTGTATAATACTAAAAGAATCGAAGAACTTTGATAGTTCCTTCACAACATCTAGATATTTGATTAGTTTTTCACCTTTAACAGCATATGAGCCATTAAAGTGGTTAGCCATCAATAAAGAATCTACATATACTTGAAGATACCTGATCCTCATGTGTTTAGCTAATTGCAAACCTGCGATCAGAGCTTCGTATTCCGCTTCATTATTGGTGGCTTGGAATGCACATGCAATGGACTGGGGTATTATGTCCCCCTGTGGCGATTTCAGTAGGATACTCAATCCTGTTCCTCTTACGTTGGATGCTCAATCAGTAAAGAGGATCCAAGGATCCTTGGTTTCTTCCAATTGTTGGACCTCTAGATCAGCTTCATTTTACATGTCACTACTGAAATCAGCCACAAAGTCTGCAAGCGCTTGTGATTTAATGGCTGTTCTAGGCTCATACTGAATATCATATGCACTCAGCTTCACAGCCCACTTGGCCATTCGACCTGATAATTCTGGCTTTCTAAGAACATTCTTAACATGATAGTTAGTTCTCAAAATAATAGTATGTGTTTCAAAGTAATGTCTCAATTTAGTAGAAGCTATAATAAGTGCAAGAATTAATTTTTTAAAATAAGAATACATGGATTCTGCATTTAAAAGACTTTTACTTACATAGTAAACGGGATGTTGTTCACCTTCATGATCCTTCACAAGGACAGCACTTAAAGCGTTTCCTGAGACAGCTAGGTACAGGTATAAGGATTCTCCATTCACGGGCTTCATCAGAGCTGGAGCTGAGGATAAGTAATCCTTCAAGGCTTTGAGTGCAGCCTCATGTTTTTCCGTCCACTCGAACTTCTTATTCTTTCTCAGAATGTCATAGAAGTCTTTGCACTTCTCGGAGGATCTTGAGATGAACCTGTTGAGAGCGGCTATTCTTCCCGTGAGCCTTTGGACATCCTTGGCATTTGCAGGAGATTTTAAGTTGATGATGGCTTCAATCTGCTCGGGGCTTGCTTCAATTCCTCTTTTAGTCACCATATATCCCAGAAACTTTCTAGCCTTAACACCAAAGTGGCATTTTGACGGATTCAATTTCATGTTATATTGGTCGAGGATATTGAATGCTTCTTCGAGGTCTTTAAGGTGATCCTCAGCTTTCTTTGATTTTACCATCATGTCATCGATGTATACTTCCATAGTCTTGCCCAACTGATCCTTGAACATCATGTTGACTAGTCTTTGGTATGTTACCCCTGCATTTCTTAGTCCAAACGGCATAGCAGTATAACAGTATATGCCGGTAGGAGTCATGAATGCTGTATCCTCTTGATCAGATGGTTCCATCTGAATTTGTTGAAATCCAGAGGAAGCATCCATAAAGGTAAGCATTTCATGTCCTGCCGTTGCATCCACCATGGAATCTATATGTGGTAACTGAAAAGGATCCTTGGGGCATGCCTTGTTTAAATCGGTAAAATCGACACACACCCTCCACTTTCCATTCTTTTATTGAAACAACGACCACATTAGCTAGCCATCGAGGATACTTAACCTCTCTGATCATACCGGCCTTAAGAAGTTTTTCAACTTCTTATTGTATGATCGCGTTCCTCTCAGGAGCGATTTTCCTTCGCTTCTGATGGACGGGTTTAATAGATAAATCAAGGCCTAATTTATGAGTAATTAGCTCCTTGGAAATACCTGTCATGTCTAAATGTTTGAAGGCAAAAGTGGATTTTCTTCGCCTTAGGAAGGATATTATACCCTCCTCGATTCCGCTGGGAATACTGGATCCTAAGAACACCTTTACATCTGGATCCTCGGAATCTAAGGAGACTTCTTTAATGTCTTTCTCCCGAGCTTCCAGTACATTCCTAGGATTTTGCTGTAATTGCTATGCTATCGTCTGTTTAGCTGTCGGCTTCATGGATGACGAATAATAATTATTGGCTTCCACTTGGTCACCATCTATCCTTACTACTCCCCAAGGAGTTGGTAGTTTGATGCACTGATGGTAAGTAGAGGCTACAGCCTTCATCCCATGTAGCCAAGGCCTGCCAAGAATAACATTGCAACAAGAAAGATTGTCAATAACACAAAACTTTTGGTAAGAGTTTAACCCTTCGATGTATATTGGGAGGTTAATGTCCCCCAATGTTTTCTTGGTTTCTCCACTGAAACCAACTAGCACTGACGTCCTCGGAATGATCTCCGAGTCTGGTATGTTCATCTTCTGAAGTACATCGTGTTGGATGATATTGACCGAGCTCCCACCATCTACTAGGATCCTGCGTACATAATGGTTAGCAATGAACAAAGTAACAATCAAACCGTCATGGTGAGGATCCTGGATGCTGGTTTTATCTTCTTCATCAAAGAAGATTCTTTTATCAGTTGTTAAAGTAGTGGAGATGACTGGTCGTTCCCCGTTCTCCATCTTGGTTTCTTTGGCCAGTCTCTTAGCTGCGGAGAAGGAAGTACCACATATATCAGATCCACCGGAGATGAAGTTGATTACTTGTGCATCTGGTGGGGGCGGAGTTGCTTTTTGCGGGACATCCTCAGGATCTTGGATCCTCGACTTTTTTCTTCCCAATAGTTCTTTAAAGTGACCCTTGCTCAGGAGGTATCCAATTTCCCTCCTTAAACCAATACAATCATCGGTCTGATGACCAAAGTCTTCATGGAATGCACACCACTTGGACTTGTCTTTGAAGGATGTTTTTTTCTCAATTTTCCGAGGTCACCTTGCTTTCTCTCCAAGATCCTTCATGGCATAAATCAAACCATGAGTATCAACAGAGAAGCAATATTCAGAAATACTTGGGTAGTCCTCATCATCATCTCCTTCTTCAACTACCCGGACGTTTTGGTTGTTGAACTTGGAGTAAGGCTTCGAGTTATTGTTCCTGAATGAGGATCCTTGTTTCTGGTTAGGTAACTCTTATTTTGCTGGAGCTCCTAACCGTTCCTGGATCTTCTTATCATCCTCTGGCTTTATAAATCTTAGTGCCCTATTTCTGACTTCATCTAAAGTCCTGCATGGAGTCATCACAAGATCATCATAAAATGGGGAGCCCCTTTGAAGTCCCATCTTGAATGCTTCAACAGCCGTAGCCATATCAAGATTAGGTATTTCTAAGGCTTCCCTGCCAAACCTTGTAACAAAATCCCTTAGGGATTCATCATAAGGTTGGACAACTCTATATAAATCACTAGTTAACTTCTCAAATTTCCTACTACAAGAAAACTGGCTGTTGAACAAGTTAACTAAATGTGAAAAAGATGTAACAGAATAAGGAGGAAGACTTAGCAGCCATTTAAGTTCAGATCCTGTTAGTGTGGATCCGAAACCCTTGCATAGACAAGCTTCCTTGAGTCTTTTAGGAATTGGATTGATCTCCATACTTTCCCTATACTGAGCCACGTGTTCTTCCGGATCAGTGGTCCCATCATACACTTTCATGTTGGGGGTTTGAAAGCGTTTCGGGATCTCTGCATCGCATATCAGTGGAGCAAATCTAGACAGCTTGTGGCTCCCTTCTGGTATTTCAAGAATAGGACGGACCACTCCTGGCACGCTGGATATCATATCCTTAAGCTTCTGAAATTCCCTAGCCATAGCCTGATTGATAGTTGTATCCTGCATAGAGCCAAGGTTAGTATCTGAGGATATGTGATTATAGACGTTACCTCTTGGTTGGTTGAACGTTGGCATCCCAGAAGTGTAGTTAAGATAAGAGGCATCTGCTACAGTAGCAAGTCCACTAGAGGTAATGGTCTGCATGAGGATGATGTCCCCTTCATGGACCTCTAAAGACCTTTGATGGTGAATTCCTGAGGATCCTTGATTCTGCCAGAAGGATCCTTGAGGTTGGGAGCTGAAGGATCCTTGAGGATACAACCCAGAGGATCCTGGTTGAAGGATGGATGATCCTTGTTGAAGGAACAAGGATCCTTGAGTTTGTTGACCCACGAACCCCTGTTAAAGGATAAATGATCCTGGCTGAAAGAACGAGGATCCTTGAGTTTGTTGAACCACGGGCCCCTGTTAAAGGATAAATGATCCAGGCTGAAAGAACGAGGATCCTTGAGTTTGTTGACCCACGGACCCCTGTTGAAGGATAGATGATCCTGGCTGAAAGAAAGAGGATCCTTGAGTTTGTTGACCCACGGACCCTGGTTGAAGGATGGATGATCCTTGCTGAAGGATTGAGGATCCTTGAGTATGTTGAACCATGGATCCTGGAGTAGTGAAATCCAGCACCCTAGGCATCAAGGGAGTCTGATCCTCCGTTGGCCTCTTTCTTTTCTTGAGATCTTCAATTTCATGTAGGATCCTCTGGTTTGTTTTGTTCTGTTGCTCCATGTATGCCTTAACCTGTGAAAACATTGCAGAAACATCGTTGTTAGATTTGACCACCGAAGTGGCAGCAGTGGTTTTTGAGCTCTGTAAGACTGAAATTTTTGTCTTGTTTCCAGCCGCGGTGGTCCTTGGTGCTCCCGTAATTGGAGGAGGCATCGTCGGCAAAGTTCTTGATGAGAGAGAAACCGAGGTTGGCATGGTTGATGAAGCAGAGGTTGATTGAGAGGCCATTGATGGTAATATGGGTATGAAAAGTTGAAAATTGATAGGAAATAATATGGATTATAGCACCAATTGCCCCACGGTGGGCGCCAAATTGTTTTGGATAAAAATCTGCTAAGGATAATGTATCCAAATCTGTTATGTGAGGTTTAGTGCTAAAATGATAACAGCGAATATGTAAACGAAATAATGATGAACACAAGGATTTGTTACGAGGAAAAGCCTTTGATCTTGGTCGGATCGCCAGCACAAAAACCCCGGGTGATGACAAATCGTCTATCACCACTTTTATTAACAAAAAAAAGGGTGTTACAAGGGGTGGAAGCTATAATCACCGATTACAATTATGTCTAAGTGTGTGTATAATGCTAATTCGTAGAGAGCAGAGTGTGTTTGTCCTAGCTGATCAAGCTTCAATTTATACAAAAATAATATAACAAATATCCCTAATTTTATCCTAGAATCAACCCTTTCCATAATTAGAGCTGTTTTCTTCATTATCCACGTGTTTTCTTAACTTGATGGCAAGATTATAGATTAGACCTGGTCATTAGCCGTTATACCTGCCATAAATATCAACATAACAAAGGAAAATCGTTAATAAGAAATAAATACTGAGGATCACTGATCCTGACGTAGCTCTGGAACTCTTCAGAAGGATAATTGATCCAGACACGTCAATATCTTCTTGACTGCAAGTTAGTGGATAGACTGAGTCTTCTAAACGTTATACCTGCTAAATATAAGACTACACATGAGAACAACCGTTAATAAATAATAAGTACTGTGGATCCTTGATCCTGACGGGATCTGGAACACACGCTAAGGATAACAGATCCAAAACATATGCCAGGATAACATATCCACAGTGTCAAATTTCTATGCATTAACACCTATAGGAATTGAAGCATCCAAAGAGGGTATATGCTTCTTTATTAGGACCCTCTAATGTTCTTAGACTAGGTATAAACTATTGAACTATGATCAGCATGGTAATCCATAAAGTATATGCTAGTAAGTATATGCCCTAATTTTGCTTCTTTTATGTATCGTTATTCCTTCAAAAGTGTGCACGTGTTTTATTGTATTAAACCAAAATTAGGAGTTTTGCTCTACTAGCAAATTTTCCCGAGAACTCGTATAATTGAAATAAACGAGAACTTTGTAACCGACTTGCATAAGTTCTTACTTAAACTAGCATGATGTGGTCTTTCAGGATTAACTAAATTACTATATGTATGACCGACTTTTATTACAAAATAGTTAAAAATCTAGGAAAAATATTCAAATTTAATTAGTTTCTGCATCATTAATTTGTGGTAATATAAGCAATAAAGTTATATAATTTAATCTGCAAATAGTGCACAGAAATTTGACACTGTGGATATGTTATCCTAGCATATGTTTTGGATCAGTTTTCCTTAGCGTGTGTTCAAGATCCCGTCAGGATCAAGGATCCACAGTACTTATTATTTATTAACGGTTGTTCTCATGTGTAGTCTTATATTTAGCAAGTATAACGGTTAGAAGACTCAGTCTATCCACTAACTTGCAGTCAAGAAGATATTGACGTATCTGGATCAATTATCCTTCTGAAGAGTTCCAGAGCTACGTCAGGATCAGTGATCCTCATTACTTATTGCTTATTAACGATTTTCCTTTGTTATGTTGATATTTTTGGCAGGTATAATGGCTAATGACCAAGTCAAAGCTATAATCTCGCAATCTAATTAATATACCGCGTGGATAATGAAGGAAACAATCACAATTAAGGAATGGCTTGATTGGCGGCTTAAATTAGGGATATTTGTTATTCTTTTCTTGTGTATAATGAAGATATGATCAGCTAGGTTAAACACATGTACGAACACACACACTAGAGCAGAAGCAAACATTCTCTCTACACACTAGTTTACTTTGTAATCTCGATCATATACTCCACAACACTTGTAACCACCTTTTATTATCAATATAATCTACGGTGATAGTTTTCACCGTCCGGGTTTTTTTGTGCCGGAGACCACGATAATCATATACTTATCGACCAAAGGTTACCTTGTTGATCATTGACTAAAGTAATTCGACCAAAGATTATCTTATTAATCCTTGACCGAAGTTATTTTACCAAAGATTACCTTGATAAGTTTTGACCGAAGTAAAACTATTTTGGTTAAGGGCTTTTTCCCTCATGATCAAATCACTGTGTTCACCAAGATTTCGATTACACATTCAATATTATCATCATAGCACTAGACCTCACAATTACGAATTTGGATACATTATCCTTGAGTGATTTTTGTCCAAAACAATTTGGCACCCACCGTGAGGCAATTGGTGCTATAATCCAGAAAATACCTTATCAATATTCAACCTTTCTTACCCATATTACTATCAATGGCCTCTCAATCAACCTCTGTTTCATCAACCATGCCATATTTGATTTCTCTCTCATCAAAGACTTTGCCGCCGATGCCTCCTCCAATTACGGGAGTATCACGGGCTGCTGCTGCTGGAAACAAGACACAAATTCCAGTCTTCCAGAGCTCAAGACCACTGCTGCCACATCGGTGGTTAACTCTAACAATGATGTTTCTGCTATGTTTTCACAGGTTAAAGCATGCATGGAGCAGCAGAACAAGACTAATCAGAAGATCCTTCGTGAAATTGAAGATCTCAAGAAAAGAAAGAGACCACTGGAGGATGAGACTCCTTTGATGCCAAGGATTCTGGATTTCATTACTCCAGGATCCGTGGCTCAACATACTCAAGGATCCTCCATCTTCCAACAAGGATCATCTATCCTTCAACCAGGATCTATGGGTTGGAAAACTCAAGGATCCTCGTTCCTTCAACAAGGATCATCTATCCTTCAACAGGGACCCATGGGTCAGCAAACTCAAGGATCATCGTTCCTTCAACTAGGGTCCTCTGGGATGTATCACTAGGATTCTTCAGCTCCCAACCTCAAGCTCCCAACCTCAAGGATCCTTATGGCAGAATCAAGGATCCTCAGGGATTCAACATCAAAGATCCTTAGAGGTTCATGAAGGAGACATAATCCCCATGCAAACCATTGCCTATGGTGGACCAACTCCTATATCAGATGCTTCTTATCTTGGCTACACTTCTGGGATACCAACGTTCAATCAACCGAGAGGTAACATGTATAATCATATATCCTTAGACACTAACCTTGGCTCTATGCAGGATACAGGTATCAACCTGGCTATGGCTAAGGAACTTCAGAAGCTTAAGGATATGATATTCAGCGTGCCCGGAGTGGTCCGTCCAATTCCTGAAATACCAGAAGGGAGCTATAAGTTGTCCAGATTTGCTCCACCTATTTGTGATGCTGAAGTCCCGAAACGCTTTCAAACTCCCAACATGAAGGTGTATGATGGGACCACTGATCCGGAAGAGCACGTGGCTCAATAAAGGGAGAGGATAATCCAATTCCTGAAAGACTCAAGGAAGCATGTCTATGCAAGGGTTTCGGATCCACAGTAACAGGATCTGCACTTAAATGGCTGCTAAGTCTTCCTCCCTATTCTGTTACTTCTTTTTCGCATTTAATTAACTTGTTCAACAGCCAATTTTCTTGTAGTAGGAAATTTGATAAGTTAACTAGTGATTTGTATAGAGTTGTCCAACCTTATAGTGAATCCCTTAGGGATTTTGTTACAAGGTTTAGCAGGGAGGCCCTAGAGATACCTAGTCTTGATATGGCTACGGCTGTTGAAGCATTCAAGATGGGACTTCAAGGGGCTCCCCATTTTATGACGATCTTGTGATGACTCCATGCAGGACTTTTGATGAAGTCAGAAACAGGGAACTCAGATTTATAAGACTAGAAGATGACAAGAAGATCCAAGAACGGTTAGGAGCTCCAACAAAACAAGAGTCACCTAACCAGAAACAAGGATCCTCATTCAGGAACAACGACTCAAAGCCGTACTCAAAATCCAACAATCAAAATGTCCGGGCAGTTGAAGAAGGAGAAGATGATGAGGACTACCCAAGTATTTCCGTGTATTGCTTCTCTGTTGATACCCATGGTTTGATTTGTGCCATGAAGGATCTTGGAGAGAAAGCAAGGTGGCCTCGAAAAAATGTGAAAACAACATCCTTCAAAGACAAGTCCAAGTGGTGTGCATTCCATGAAGACTTTGGCCATCAGACAGAAGGTTGTATTGGTTTAAGGAGGGAAATTGGATACCTCCTGAGCAAGGGTCATTTCAAAGAGCTCTTGGGAAGAAAAAAGTCTAAGATCCAGGATCCTGAATATGTAGCACAAAAAGCAACTCCGCCCCCACCAGATGCACAAGTAATCAACTTCATCTCCGGTGGCTCAGATATATGCGGTACTTCTTTCTCCTCAGCAAAAAGACACGCCAAAGAAACAAAGTTGGAGAACGGATACCGACCAGTCATATCCACTACTTTGACGACTGAAAAAAGAATCTTCTTTGACGAAGAAGATAAGACAAGCATCCAGGATCCTCACCATGATGGTTTGATTATAACTTTATTTATTGCTAACCATTATGTACGCAGGATCCTAGTCGACGGTGGAAGCTCGGTCAACATCATCCAACATGACGTACTACAGAAAATGAACATCTCAGACTCAGAAATCATCCCAAGAACTTAGGTGTTAGTGGGTTTTAGTGGTGAAACCAAGAAAACATTGGGGGACATCAAACTCCCAATATACATCGAAGGGTTAAACTCTTACCAAAAGTTTTGTATTATTGACAGTCTTTCTTGTTGCAACGTTATTCTTGGCAGGCCTTGGATACATGGAATGAAGGCTGTAGCCTCTACTTACCATCAGTGCATCAAACTACCAACTCCTTGGGGAGTAGTAAGGATAGATGGTGACCAAGTGGAAGCCAAGAATTTTTATTCTTCATCAATGAAGCCGACAGCTAAACAAACGATAGCATAGCAATTACATCAACATCCTAGGGATGTGCTGGAAGCTCGGGAACGAGATGTGAAAGAAGTATCTGTAGATCCTGAAGATCCAGACATGAAGGTGTTCCTAGGATCCTGTATCCCTGACGAGATCGAGGAGGATATAGTATCCTTCCTAAAGCAACGAAAATCCACGTTTGCCTTCAGACATTCAGACATGACAGGTATTTCAAAGGAGGTAATTACTCATAAGTTGGGCCTTGATTATTCTATTAAACCCGTCCATCAGAAGCGAAGGAAATTCGCTCCTGAGAGGAACGCGATCATACAAGAGGAAGTTGAAAAACTTCTTAAGGCCGGTATGATCAGAGAGGTTAAGTATCCTCGATGGTTGGCTAATGTGGTTGTTGTTTCTAAAAAGAATGGAAAGTGGAGGGTGTGTGTCGATTTTACCGATTTAAACAAGGCATGCCCCAAGGATCCTTTCCCGTTACCACATATAGACTCCATGGTGGATGCAACTACAGGGCATGAGATGCTTACCTTTATGAATGCTTCCTCTGGATTTCAACAAATTCAGATGGAACCATCTGATCAAAAGGATGCAGCATTCATGACTCCTACTGGCATATATTATTATATTGCTATGCCGTTCGGACTAAGAAATGCAGGGGTAACATATCAAAGATTGGTCAACATGATGTTCAAGGATCAGTTAGGCAAAAACATGGAAGTCTACATAGATGACATGGTAGTGAAGTCGAAGAGGGCTGAGGATCATCTTAGAGATCTTGAAGAAGCATTCAATATCCTTGATCAGTACAATATGAAACTGAACCCGTCAAAATGTCATTTTGGTGTTAAGGCTGGAAAGTTTCTAGGATACATGGTGACCAAATGGGGAATAGAAGCGAGCCCCGAGCAGATAGAAGCCATCATTAATTTAAAGTCTCCTGTGAATTCTAAAGATGTCCAGAGACTGACGGGAAGAATAGCTGCTCTCAACAGATTCATTTCCAGATCTTCAAAGAAGTGCAAAGACTTCTATGATATCTTGAGGAAAAATAAAAAGTTTGAATGGACTCAAAGGCATGCAGATGCACTAAAGACTCTTAAGGATTATCTATCCTCGGCGCCTGCTTTGATGAAGCCAATAGATGGTGAGCCGCTGTCTCTGTACTTAGTTGTGTCAGGTAATGCAATCAGTGTTGTTCTGGCCAAGGATCATGAAGGACAACAGCACCCGGTATATTATGTAAGTAAAAGCATGTTAGACGCAGAGGTCAGGTATTCTCACATTGAAAAATTAATTCTTGCTTTGATTATGGCCTCAACCAAGTTGAGACACTACTTTGAAACACATACTATTATTTTAAGAACTAATTATCATGTTAAGAATGTGCTTAGAAAACCAGAATTTTCAGGAAGGATGACCAAATAGGCTGTGAAATTGAGTGCATATGATATTCAGTATGAGCCCAGAACAGCCATTAAGTCACAAGCGCTTGCAGAATTTGTGGCTGATTTCAGTAGTGACATGCAAGAGGAAGCTGATTTAGAGGTTCAACAACTAAAAGAAACCAAGGATCCTTGGATCCTCTTTACTGATGGAGCATCCAACGTAAGAGGAACAGGATTGGGTATCCTACTGAAATCGCCACAGGGGGACATAATACCCCAGTCCATTGCATGTGCATTCCAAGCCACCAATAATGAAGCGGAATACGAAGCTCTGATCGCAGGTTTGCAATTAGCTAAACACATGAGGATCAGGTATCTTCAAGTATATGTAGATTCTTTATTGATGGCTAACCACTTTAATGGCTCATATGTTGTTAAAGGTGAAAAACTAATCAAATATCTAGATGTTGTGAAGGAACTATCAAAGTTCTTCGATTCCTTTAGTATTATACAGGTACCAAGAGAAGAGAATGCTGGGGAAGATGCCTTAGCAAATTTAGCTTCATCATTGAAGATTCCAGAAGATATGAATATCCCAATTATCCATGTACTCTCACCAGTAATAGGAGAACAAGAAGTTGGGGAGATAACAACTGACAAAGATATTGTGTCTTTGGATCTATTATCCTCAAGTAATCAAGGATCTTGGATCCTCCCGATCAAGAAGTTCATTCAAAATGGAGAGATTCCAGCCACAGAGAAACCTAAGTCCTTCAAACTTAAGGTATCACAATACATTTTATTAAATAATATTCTGTATAGGAAATCTCTTGCAGGTCCATACTTATCGACCAAAGGTTACCTTGTTGATCATTGACTAAAGTAATTCGACCAAATATTATCTTATTAATCCTTGACCGAAGTTATTTTACCAAAGATTACCTTGATAAGTTTTGACCGAAGTAAAACTATTTTGGTTAAGGGCTTTTTCCCTCGTGATCAAATCACTGTGTTCACCAAGATTTTGATTACACATTCAATATTATCATCATAGCACTAGACCTCACAATTACGAATTTGGATACATTATCCTTGAGTGATTTTTGTCCAAAACAAACATATAAATGTAAGACTGCATATCATGGAAAAGATAAAGAAAAGACTTCAATTCATAGGAAAGGTGGAAATGTTTTACATAGATTTATGTTGTGACTTTCATTGATGATTTTTCTAGATTTTTTTGACTTTACCCGTTGAAAATTAAATACGATTACTATGTTGTATTATCGGTGTTCATAAAATTTGCCCAAACAGAATTTGCACATAAGATCAAAGTTTTCAAAGTGATGGAGGTATTGAGTTTGTAAAGGATAACTGATATAATGCTAAATGTTTATGTTTCCCTTGTATATTTTATTTAATATTTTAATAGTTTTTGTTCGTTTTAAGTCGAGATTTGTATACTACTAACCTTTTATGTTTCGTAGGTTCCGGGATTTGATCTTGATTAAAAAGGGCGAAAAACTAGCTAAAACGAGCCGAAACGGAGATCCGGAACGCGTCAGGAAGGGTCTAAACAGAGAACCGGTCAGACCGAGCCGGTCTGACCGGCCCCCATGGAAAAGCACGCCGCGCCGCACGGAGGGGTACCCTATTTCCCTTAGCGCGGCGCCTAGGCGTCCTGATGGGTTTTTAATTCGTTTTTGCGACTAGTTGGGCCTTGTTTTGGGTATTTAAACACCTTTAACTTAAACCTGGCAGAACCTGAAAGCCACCGGCCGGAATAGAGAGTCTTTGGAGCTATTTTATGAGTCTTGTGGTGATTTTGAAGGCAATAGAACATCTGGTGAAGAGCTAGACGTTTAAGATCGAAGAATACGGGTTTTATCGCCTTTAATCTTTCGTTCTTTATTATTTCACCATGTTTTCATTATTATTTGTTTTGTTTGATTTAGACTATATGATGTTAGGCTAAATTCCATAGACTACCTAGGTCGTGATGAACCTTAGTTCGGTTTGATATTTGTTTGGATTTCGTTTCGTTATGGATTTTATGTTCTAAGTAAACAGTTGAGTTTGATTTAATTGATGCGTATGATTGCTTGATTTTGTTTACTTGAATTTATTGTTTCACATTGCTCTTGTTGATTGTTTTATAGGATAGGATTTTGTTAGGTCATTTACTGTGTGTTCTTGACTAGTTTGTGATTAATATGCATTAAAATTATAGAAACAATAAAATCAATTAAATAGATAAAAGTGAACTGCCAGCCTAGAAAGTTGTAAGGTGATAGGCTATTGATAGATATTTGTTGGTCAGGATTGCTAGATTTAGTTCTTTGTAAGGAGTCCGTTTAGGTTTGATTGTCAGCTTAGTCTATTAAGTTAATTGAGTCTGCTTTGCTATCTTTGAATTCTGCGCTGTAAGGTAGGTTTTCGTCATAAAAGATACTTAGACATAAGCGATTAAATAACCGTAAGGAAGTTTAATATAAAACTTGTGAGTCTTAAAACTTGTTAGAAATCCATAGGCGTCTTCTTGAAATTCAAGGGTTATGTTCGGGTTTTCTGTCAAGGGTCTATTTCATGATCCCAGTTCAATAACTTGAGTTTTCCATTTATTTAAAAACCGTAACTTTGGGGATTCTGGCATGGGTAGTTATCTTTATCATCTGAATCAATCCAAGTTTTCTTAATTGTTTTCTTGAGTTAAATTAATTAGGTTAAGTCTTTATATTTAATTAATTAATTAAGTAGTAATGATTATGCTTTATTATTATTATTATTATTATTATTATTATAATTAGGGTTAGGCTTTATTATTATATTATTTGTTTTATTATTAGTTATTAAAGTAATCATTAGTTAATTATTATTAAGTCTTAATTATTAGTATTAAATTCTCCCTTAAATATTATTAATAAATAGTCGTGTCTTGTAGTTGAGTTTAATTTGCTAGTTTCGTAATTTAAAAAGTCTCGTGGGTTAGATATCCGGACTTACTTAGCTGTACTAGAGTCGATCGGTTCACTTGCCGGTTAGTAGTTTAGTCGAGTCTAAGAGTCTAGAATTTATTACTTAGTGTCTAGATTAGCGTAATTTAGTTAATATTAATTAAACTACTTTTAGCACATCAATAACGCCCAAAAATTACTTGATTACAGTGACACTTTCATCGGTCATCAGGCCCTTACACAACGCCACAAAATGGTTAAGTCAAATGCAAACACATATATACATCGTAGAAGCTGGTTTGACAATGCTATTATGTGGTCAATTTATCCCATCATATTGGGTACACTAGGATAGTACCCGTGTTACACACGGGTTAAAAATAGATAAATAACAAAATCAATATAAACAAATTTACCAACCATCAACTTCTTCAAAATTTCACCAAAAAAAGCAAATTACCTTAACAACTTAACAAACAAAATAAACGATTATATAAGTTTATTGTATGTTTTTGAAAGTTTCTAGTTATGAACTAAACTAATGACTTAAATTGAAAACACAAAGTAAACAATAGAAACCCCAACATTACATTAAATTTTATCTTCAGATTCCAAAGAGTTGGAAAGATTATCAAAATTTGACTTATAGTTCTCACACTCTAACAACCATTTTACCTTTTCACTAACTTCATTTTTCAAATCCAAATGTGTCATTTCTTTTATAACATCAGCAAGCTTCAAGTGATCCAAATCTCTTAAAAGAAACAGATCTTTGGATTCTAATATTGATTTAAGACAGTACCCGTGTTACACACAGTAGAACATATTTAAAAACATAATATATATGTAACATCATATAAATTTAATGAAATGTAAATGTTGTATTTATAAATAAATGATACTTTTACATGAATTATAAGACATCATAACTTATTTGAATCAAATACAAAAGCATTCAAATACTAACAAAGATAAATGAAAAGTTAAAATATTTTATAACTTATATCATTAGTACAATAATAAGCAAGCAAAGGAAATTAGTCTCCAAATCAATAAAACAATTCTACAATGTCGATTCAACAAAACTTTTATCTGGATTCAAAATATGAACTCTATCTGAGACATTTATTGCACATCAATAACTATAATGTTTATTACTCAAAGATAGTACTCGTAGTTATTTTCACATCAATTTTAAAACATTTATTACAAACCATGTTTGAATTAAATATTACCATCTTGAAAAACATTTATCATTAACTTCATTTTTCAAATCTAAATGTGTCATTTCTTTTATAACATTAGCAAGCTTCAAGTGATCCAAATCTCTTAAAAGAAACAGATAATTGGATTCCAATATTGATTTAGGATAGTACCCGTGTTACACATGGTGGAATATTTAAAAACATAATATATATTTAACATCATATTAATTTAATGAAATGCAAATGTTGTACTTATAAATAAATAATACTTTTACATGAATTATAAGACATTATAACTTATTTGAATCAAATATAAAGACTAACAAAGATAAATGAAAAGTTAAAATATTTTATAACTTATATCATTATTACAATAATAAACAAACAAAGGAAATTAGTCCCAAAAAAAATAAAACAATTCTACACTGTCGATTCAACAAAACTTTTATATCAATGTTGATCCAAAAGATAAACTTTATCTAAGACATTTATTACACATCAATAACTGTAATATTTATTACTCTGAGATAGTACCCGTCTTTATTTGCACATCAATTTAAAACATTTATTACAAAATATGTTTGAATTAAATATTACCATCTTGAAAAACATTTATCACTAACTTCATTTTCCAAATCAAAATGTGCATTTTCTTTTATAACATTAGCAAGCTTCAAGTGATCTAAATCTCTCAAAAGAAGCAGATCATTGGATTTCGATATTGATTTAAGATGGTACTCATGTTACAAACGGTGGAACATATTTAAAAACATAATATATATGTAACATAATATATATTATATGAAATGCAAATGTTGTACTTATAAATAAATGATACTTTTACATGAATTATAAGACATTATAACTTATTTGAATTAAATACAAAAACGTACAAAGACTAACAAAGACTATCTAAGACATTTATTACACATCAATAACTGTAATATTTATTACTCTAAGATAGTACCCGTGTTTATTTGCACATCAACTTAAAACATTTATTGCAAACCATGTTTGAATTAAATATTACCATCTTAAAAAATTTATAGTTAGTAACCTACCATCTTGAAAAAAAATTAACAAACCATGTTTGAATTAAAAGGTCTAATTTTGAAATGACATATTTTGACTTCAAAATGTCAACATAATATATATGTATTTTTTTTTTAAATCCAAAATGTGTTCACTGTTTTTTCTTTTGCTTGAAGCAAAGTTAATACAATTAATACAAATTAATTATTTGATTTCGGTCAAAACATAATTCAATTCCAATTTATTATTATTGATAAATGCACAATTATATGTATAAACATGCATAAATTATGCTTCACTTAAAGACCATTAAAAATTTTACGGTTATTATTTTCAACATTATTAATAACTGTTAATAACATAATAATGGATTGTATAAGAATATTTAATTAAAAACGTTACAATAGTCAAGACACATGAATGTTTATTTTTATATGAACATAATTTGTGAGTGCAAATCTTAAATTTAAAAGTACTTAAATCATGTTGGTATATTTCAAGAAAGTTATATTGACTATGTAAATGTTATTTAAAACTTAAAACGATTTAATATGAATGGTAAAAAACGATTTAATGTGAATGGTCAAATACTTAAATCGGTCGAAAATTTAATAAATTTATAACTTCTTCATTCGGTTATTTTAACAAATAAGGAAAGTCAAACAATATAAATTGTAATAATGAGATAATTATGTTATTATTTCGGTCAAACCATATTAAGGAATGAGTTTATAAAAATGGAAAAAAAAATTAAAAACTATATACAATTAGGGTAAACAAAAATAAAGAATTGAAGTTCTGAGTTGTTTTAACATTGATTACAAATTTTGAATTTGTAATAGTATGAACGGTAACTTGTAATTTTATAATAAAAATAAAAATAATAGTCTGAATGGTAATTTTCTAAGGTAGTACTTTTTAAAAATATTTAGAACAAAAAATAGTAAATGTAATAACATACTTGTAAAATATAATTTTAATAATTTATCATAATCTGAATTATAATTTTTGGTAATTATTAAGATATGGTTATAGTCAATATAATAATGGAAAACATATATAGAAACAATTATGTTTGGCAAACAATTATTATGGACATTAAATAGGAATTCAAATTTAAATTATATACCAAAAATGCTGAGAAATACTACAAAGAAAATCGAGACCTTCATTTAATTGTTTACGTAAATTAGTAAACTTATTATTATCTACCCATAATTAAATTCCAATTTATTATTATTGATAAACACACAATTATATGTATAAACATGCATAAATTATGCTTGACTTAAAGATCATTAAAAATTTACGGTTACTACTTTCAACATTATTAGTAACTCTTAATAACATAATAATGGATTGTAAGAGAATATTAACTTGTACCAAAAATATACAAGATTAACTTATTTACTTGATGGTCAAAAAATATTCAAATCAACTTTAATATTAACTTAAATATTTTTGATTACCAAATTAACTTAAATATTTATGAATTGCTTATCATAATATAAGTCGAAACATTTAAGAACTATATTTGAATTTGTTACGTTTGTTGTATTTAAAAAATTATACTTGCCTGATATTATTTTTATAACAAAAAGAATATGGTCAAAATAGTAAATGATAAAAGTTTTGGGACCCGTTTAAAAATTTAGAAACAAAATTGAAATTGTAAAGTATATTTTTAATAATTTCTAAATATAATATAATCTGTGAAAATAAATTTAATATTGATAAATAAAAGGGAAAGTCAAAATAAGCATAAACATTATTTATAAATTCAAATTTAAATTAGTCAAATAATTAGTATGGACATTAATTATGAAGTCAAATTCACTGATATGGTCAAAATAATTCTATGTATGTATAAATTTTATTGTATAATTAACATTGATATGGTCAAAATAGTAAATGAGGAAACAAATGAACTTAGTTTGTAAAATCAATCTATTAATTTAATTAATAATTAAGGAAACAAATTGTGTATGAAATTTGAATGGAATAAGTTGTATTAAGAAACAAAATTAAGAAATAGTTACTTGAGAAAGTCAAGTATATAAAATGGGAATTCCGTTATGACAATAAAGTGTATTTTAATTTGTTAAGTTTGTTGTATTTAAAAAATTATATTTGCCTTAACTATTGATATTATTTTTTTAACAAAAATAATATGGTAAAACAATTGATAAATAAAAAGGAAAGTCAAAATAAGCTTAAACATTAATTATAAATTCAAATTTAAATTAGTCAAACAATTAGCATTGACATTAATTAGGAAGACAAATTGAAATTTAAATTATAAAGTAGGAAAATCAATGTATATAATAATGGGAATTCCGTTATGACCATAAAGTAGGAAAGTCAAAGAAAATAATTGGAATTAATGGAATAGTTAATTGTGTAACTTATTAAGGAGCCGGAAAACAAAATATACATCCAGGTTATGAAGTCTTGATCAATCGGGAAAGAATAATCTAGACATGATTATTGACATAGGACATATAATGTACATTATATTGAAATACACGATTATTTAAAAAAAATAATCTATACATGATAAAATAATAAAAAAAATGTTATGAAGTCTTGATCAATCGTGAAAGCCTGCATCTATGAGTCGGACAATAACCTGAAATAATAAAATCGAAAATTAATATTTGATATTATTTTTTTTGAATTATAGTTAATAACCGGTAAAACGATATTGTGACAATGACAATCGGATGTAGGATTTTTGTGTAGAATTGAAGAAGTGAAGAACTGTTACTCTTGGCATTGACCTGAAATCAGAAAGTATAATATTAATTTTTATATTATTGAATATTTGATTTTTAATTTGTAACCGGAAAAATTGTTTGTCTTACCGAAAAAAAAACAAATATGGTTTTTAACCATGCAATCTCAGATTTTGATACCGTCAATGGATGAATATACTTTTGATATAGAACATAACAACATGTCAAACAAAAAAACAGGAAAAATTAAAAAATACAAAAAAATATAAAACAATTATTGTTATAAGTATAACATATAACCGGAAAAACCTACCATCAATACTCATCAGAAAAAACGTAAACACGCCGAAAAATTGTAGACATCGCCTTTCTTTAGTTAAAACCTAAACTGATATTATTAGAAGAAACATAAAAAGATATGAGGAAACAATAACCGGAAGAAAATATATTATTGCCGGAAATACATAGATCAACAATCGGAATTTTATATATAATAGAAACTTACCGGAAAATGATTAATAAAGATATATATATGGAGTGGCCGGAATATGGGAGAGGATGAAAGATGGTCCGGTTATTATTAGAGAAAGATAGAAAAACATGATTATGGTGAAAAATTAAGAAATGTTATTGTTTAAATATATGTTAGATGATGAGTTGGCATAATTATGAAAGGAATGGGTTAATGGGTTAAATGGATATCCAAGAAGCTTAAATGGGTTAATGGGTTAGATATAGGTTAGTTGCTGAGTTGGCATGCTTAAGAATGGTAATGGTTGACATGGCAATGAGGTGGCATCCTATGTGGACACCCTAGAATGGTGACATATGGAAATTGCTCATTTCTTTAATAGTATGTATAGATGTTTTTAGCTCGGCAGTTTATATAATCAATCATATACCAATTACCAACAACGGTGTTAAGTACAAAACAAGTATATTAAGTATGTATAATACCATGATAATAATGTAGCAAGGGAAGGAGAAAACTCTTTTAATAGAAGTCATTATAAACATGTGGACCAGATCATGACTAAGGTGTTTATTGTTCAGATTGAAACCAATTTAACCAATAACCGAACCAAATTCTTATTCGATTGGTTAGTTCGCTTTTCGTTTCAAAAAAAATTTACTGTCCAGGTTCATGTTTAGTTTTATTTAAACCCAATATATCAGCCCAAGTAAAAATGCTTAATTAACCTTTTAATCTTTATCACCCCAACTCTTTTATTTAGCAAAGACCAGCAGCGGTCAACCTCACTCAGTTGACCATTTAGCAAATTAGTGTGCTATTTTTCTTTTCAACTTTTACACTTCATTATTCAATAATGTTAATAAAATAGATGTGAAACTTAATTCTTACATGAAACTAGAAATTTGATAAGTTTGATTAAAACTTTATTGAAATTTAAACTTTTATTCGGTCACGTATTATATTAAGATATTGTATTTTATTATGTGGTCTAACTAATTTATTTTAAGGTTCCTATTGATTGTCAATTCATAAATATGACATGTTTAGGCCTAAAGGTGGGCAATAATCGAAATAAACTTGAAACCGAACCGAAAACCGTCAAAATCAAACCAATATTAACCGACAACTGAATTAACCGAAAATTGGTTATCGTTTTTATTTTACTCTCGGTCAACCGAGATCAACAAAACTGAACTGAACTAAACAATACATATATTTCAAGTTTTTATACATCAATTTTATGTATTTTTAAAATAAACTCTAGCCCAAGGTAGATTTTTGTTATTAACTGAATAAACCGAATCGGTTAACTAAAAACTATTAGACATGGAATGAGATAAATATAACCAATATAAAGATATCACAATATCTTCTAGAATAATCTAAACATCTCCATCTAATAATCTATACATCAATGGGGCCGTGTACGGTACTCCGACGTTACTTAGTTGGTCGTTCAAAAAAAAATAAAGTAGATTAATCGATGCCTTTGGTTTCGGTTTCGATTTCAGTTTCGGTCAGGCTAATAACCAAATTGAACCAAACCGTACCCACCCTTATTCAGCACCAAACATAGTTGGGAAATATGTTTTTGTTATGAACCAAAACCTGTTAGACCCTGGCACGGCTTTGGTCAACAAAGTCAAGAAGCTGGTTGAATAGGAACCGCTTCTGGATATGGTCAAGTTATTGGTTTTTGGTCGGGTCGGGTCTGGGTTTTTACAGAGTAAAGGTGAAACTGGTTTCGGTTGGGTTCCAGTTACGGTTTCTCACGAGAACTAGGACCTACTTCGTACCGTGGGTCGGGTAAGACTGGTCCGGTATCCAAGGTAGAGATGTAAAAAAAACGATTTCAACCAAACTGACTCAACTCGCTGGTTCTATCACCAATTCCCCTTCTAAACTACCAAACCGGTTTGAGAAAAAAAAACGATTCTAAACCAAACCAAATCGATTTGGACCCGTTCAGCCTTTCATGCTCCTAAACCGGTTTACCATGGTTTTACAAAACTGCTTCGGTTTGAACAAAAAGAGAAAACGATTTGTAGACCTCTAATCCAACTATCCAAGGCGGCCCACTTGTTAATCCAAATAAGCCCAGAAATAATAATAACTCAAATTCCCATATTCATTCTCTAATAATACTCTCTGCAACATATTATTATTATTTATTAAACTAGTTGATCATCACCATGGCCACCGCATCTTCACTGTTTTCTCTATATCCCTTACACCAAACCCATAAACCTCACAGACCCACTAATCTTTCACACCCTAATTTCATTCAGCCCAATTCACCCATCAAATTCTGCAGGTATGTAACATGTTTCACTAATTATTATTATTGTCTAGGGTTTGTTGTTTATATTCATAAAGATTACATTTTTATGTTCAGATTGAGGGCGAAATTAAAAGGGTGTAAACAGGTGGTCCCTGTTGTGGTTTCTTGCTTGGTTGAAGATGATTCGGAGGCGGTTCGGGAGCCCGAAGGGGTTTCGGGTTCGGCTGAGTTGAACAATGTAAGTGTGTGTTTTTTTATTGTTGTTGGTGTGGTTTTAGTTGATAAAGTTTATGACTTTGTGATGATTGCCGTGAATTGGGGATTTAGTTTTTGGATGGTTTGAGTGATTGAGGAATGTTTGCAATTAGGGGTGTAAATGAGCCGAGCCGGAGCTTGAGCTTGACTCGTCTTGAGTTACGAGAGCTCAAGCTCGAGCTCGAGCTGTTTTTGAGAAGCTCGAGCTTGGCTCGTGAATTGTTTTTTTCTAGTTCGGGCTCGGGTAGTTGATTATTATTAATTATTTTATGTATATTTTTTATTAGTTTTGTATGTTGAGAAAAGCCGTTAACGAGCCTAAGATTGGCTGTCAAGTTTGGGCTCGGGTCGTTTTATTATTTGTTAATAATTATTTTAATATACATTTTTTGAGGAATGTTTTTAAGATAGTGGAATGTTTGCAAATTTCGAGCTTGGTTTTATTTCGAGCTGTTTTTGAGAAGTTCTCGAGCTTGGTTCGTTTCGAGCTGTTTTTGAGAGGTTCTCGAGCTTGGCTCGTTTCGAGCTGTTTTTGAGAAGCTCGAACTTGGCTCGTGAATCGTTTTTTCAAGTTCGGGCTCGGATCGTTTATTAGTTATTAATTATTTTATATACATTTTTTTTATTATTTTTGTATGTTGAGAAAAGCCTTAAACGAGCCTAAGCTCGGCTGTCAAGTTCGGGCTTGGGACATTTATTATTTTTTAATTATTTTATATACATTTTTTTATTATTTTTGTATGTTGAGAAAAGCCTTAAACGAGCCTAAGCTCAGCTGTCAAGTTCGGGCTCAGGTCGTTTGTTATTTGTTAATTATTGTATACACATTTTTTTTTATTTTTGTATGTTGAGAAAAGCCTTAAACGAGGCTAAGCTCAGCTGTCAAGTTCAGGCTCGGGTCGTTTATTATTTGTTTATTATTTTATATACATTTTTTATTAGTTTTGTATGTTGAGAAAAGCCTTAAACGAGCCTAAGCTCTGCTGTCAAGTTCAGGCTCGGGTCATTTATTATATGTTAATTGTTTTATATACATTTTTTTTGTTAGTTTTGTATGTTGAGAAAAGCCGTTAACGAGCCTAAGCTCGGCTGTCAAGTTTGGGCTCGGGTCGTTTATTATTTGCTAATTATTTTATATACATTTTTTATTAGTTTTGTATGTTGAGAAAAGCCTTAAACAAGCCTAAGCTTGGCTGTCAAGTTCGGGCTCGGGGGGGGGGGGGGGGTCATTTATTATTTGTTAATTGTTTTATATACATTTTTTTTGTTATTTTTGTATGTTGAGAAAAGCCGTTAACGAGCCTAAGCTCGGCTGTCAGGTTCGGGCTCGGGTCGTTTATTATTTGTTAATTGTTTTATATACATTTTTTTGTTATTTTTGTATGTTGAGAAAAGCCGTTAACGAGCCTAAGCTTGGCTGTCAAGTTCGGGCTCGGGTCGTTTATTATTTGTTAATTATTTTATATACATTTTTTGTTATTTTTGTGTATTGAGAAAAGCCTTAAACGAGCCGAAGCTCGGCTCGAGCTTGGCAATGCAGTGTGAAACTAATACTTGGAATTCCAAAATAGTTAAAACTTAATAATATACAAGTTTCTTTAAAGCTCGACGAACCTAAACGATCTTCACATACAAGTCTCGAGCTTGAGCTCATGCTCGATAACTGAACAAGATTTATCTGAGGCTCAATAAGGCTCAGCTCGTTTCGAGATTTTTTATCGATCCGATCTCTAGTAGCTCACGAGCGGCTCGGCTCAGGCTCATGTGACCTTAAACGGGCCAAAGCTCAGCTCAAGCTCGGCAGTTTAGTGTGAAATTAATACATAGATGTCCAAAATAGTTAAAACTTAATAATATACAAGGCTTGTTAAGGCTCGACCATCCTAAATCAGGCTTAATAACTAAACGAACATTATTTGAGGCTCGATAAGGCTCGGCCCGTTTCAAGCTTTTTTATCGATCTGATCTCAAGTAGCTCACAAGCAGCTCGGCTCGAGATGTTAGTTGAGAATTTATTTAAAATTTCTTGAAATTAACATCTAAAAAAGATAATTTTGTACATTTTTTTTTCTTTAGGGAGCAACTATTGACCTCAAACTCCCAAGAAGAAGCTTATTAGTGCAATATACTTGCAATGCTTGTGGTGTAAGATCACAGAAGCTCATAAACAGATTAGCTTATGAAAAAGGAATGGTTTTTGTTCAGGTATTATTAGATACAAAATTTATATTTTTTTTTGATGATTTAATGACAATTGTTTACATTTTTATGCAGTGTACAGGGTGCTCACAGTATCACAAGCTTGTAGACAATTTAAATCTCGTGGTGGAGTACGACTTTCGGGAGGAAATGAATGCGAGTACGGTTGCAGATCAAGTTTGATTTATTATTTTTCTCTGTTTTGTAAATTTGTTAATCTTTTTGATAATTTTTATACATTTATAAGGTTGTTTGGATTATATAAGTTATTAAAGGAAAAATTGAACAAGAATGTAGAGGTTTTATTGTTTGATTTTTATTATTTTGTATATCTTTAAAGATTGTTAAATATGGATGCAACTTCGGTGACATGAACGAAAAAACGCAGATTTTGGATTGTTGTTTTTAACTTGTTTAATTAACGAGTCGTGTTGTTTTGGTTGGCTTGTTTATGTCGTTTAATAAGCAGGTGATTTTTGGGCTATCAACGCGTTTAAAATTTATATAAAAACTAAATGAATATTTTTTATATGGTCAAACTGCCAAGATTTTCAACCCATTTGGAGTTCATTTACATCCTGCTAACATGTTTGTGATTCTTTTACAACTTGATTACAATACGTCTAAACATTTAGATAAATTTGTTCTATACATAATGTTTAAATTACACGATTTTGTTGTCATCGAATCAAGTATTGTTAGCGATACAGTGGATGGTATCCAAGTTCATCTAATTAACTCAAAACATGTCATAATTGACACACCGGAGGTGCACAAACCGGGTATTTTCATGAACCGGAAACCGGGTAGGAACCGGTTCCGGGTATGGTCAACAAAAGTCAAAACCGGGTCCGGGTAGGAACCAGTTCCGGGTATAGTCGGGTATTTCCGGTTCCGAGTCGGTTCCGGTTCTGGGTATGGCTCTAGGGAGAAATCCTATACCTGGTCCTACCCGCAAGTGGGTACGGGTAGGAACAGGTTCCGGGTCAGGTCCGGAACCGGGCATTTTGTGCACCTCTAAACACGCCTGGTGGGAACCAGTTTCGGGTATAATCAACAAAAGTCAAAAACCGGGTCGGGTATGTCAGGTATTTGACCAAGTTTTCAAGTTTTTATATACATATTAGTTTTCCAATTTTGACCGGGTATAGATGGAACTGGTTCCAGCGGGTCCGGGTTGGTTCCGGGAAGAAAGCTAAAACCGGGTCGGGTATGTCAGGTATTTGACCAAGTTTTCAAGTTTTTATATACATATTAGTTTTCCAATTTTGACCGGGTATAGATGGAACTGGTTCCAGCGGGTCCGGGTTGGTTCCGGTTCCGGGAAGAAACCTAAAAACCGGGCCATACTCACAGGTTGAGTAGGGTCGGGTATCGTTCCGGGTAAAAACAGTCGTGTCATGTCAGGTTAGGTCTGGAACCCGTTTGTTAGCCCACCTCTATATAGTGATGAACAAAAGTATGAATTGTTAATGTGCAGAAAATTTTTTAATCAATTTATTTGAAAATTTAGTATATTATCTAAATAAATACAACAGATCTAGTACCATTTATTCTTCAGGAGAATGTTATACATGGATTCAAACTTTCAAATAAACTACATATAGATAATAAATTGAGTCTCTCAGAACCAATGAATCAATATATGGTTTCTGAATCACCCAAACACTTACAATAAACAACACAAATCAAACCAAAACATCGCTGAAAAAGGATTTGATTTATAAACAGAACATGATGTTAAAGGCATCATGCAATTTAGTGACCAACTTTGAATGATGATGGTGGTGGTGTGTGACGGGAAGACATGAAGACGGTGGTGGTGGAGACGGTGGTTCGTCTTCCGGTTTCTTGTCTTTCTTTTTCCTCCTTAACTGAAAAAACTGCTGCATTGCATCTGCACATTCTAACGATAGTACCCCTCTTCTTACTATCATGTTTGGATGGAACGGGTGCACAGGGGAGGGCGGTTTATCCGACCCGTTTCCTCCATCACCATCAGGAAACAGTCTGCAAGATTAAGAACAAAGATTTAATTCATAGTGTTTTTTTTTCTTTTTTTTTTTGGAAATATATTGAAATAAATATTAAATACCTGATCCAGCTGCCATCAGCTCCAAGTAGTTTATTCGGGGCGCCCCATACAACGGTGTCAATCCGGGCTTGAAGGATTGCACCAGCACACATAGGACACGGTTCTAGTGTAACATAAAGTGTAGTACCCTGCGTTAAAAACAAAACCAACAAGATAAATAAATAAATAAAAACATAGATATAACTGTTAATATATAAAAAGCATATCCTAAGTACCGAAAGTTTCCATGAGTGTAACTTGTTTGATGCCTCACGTATACAAACCATCTCGGCATGAGCAGTAGAGTCGCGTAACTCTTCTACCCTAAACGAGAAAAAAAATATTCATATTAATAAACATCTAAGAAAATATATAATAAATTGAGACTTTTACAAAGTAATTATAAACTTACAGATTATATCCACGAGCGAGTATTGTACCATCTTGAACAAGAACAGCCCCGACAGGCACTTCCCATAAATCAGCAGCCTTTTTAGCTTCCGTCAACGCTTCTCTCATAAAAAACTCATCATTTTTTCGTTGTTTTGATTCAATAGTATAAGCCTCTTCCCATTCATCAAATCTATCTTTAGACACTTGATCTGTTCGTGCAAGTTTCCTTCTAGAAGGAACCGGTGGTGGTTCTGTTATTACTATTTTGCCACTACCAGATGCATCTGTTTGTGGAACTTGGGTCAACGGTTTAGGGGCAATTTGGTCACTTTGTCCACTGGTTAATGCTTCAGTTTCACCAGTCACTGAAGTTGTCTTTACAGCAGGTGACCTTCTCATTCGAATTGGCGACATAGATTTTGATGAAGATGATAATAACAATAATGGTGATTCTTGTTTGTCCTTGGAGCTAGAAGGGGTAGAAACGTCTTTTCGACTCGATTCATCTGGTTCATGACCCGAAAACCATCCTTCACTACTTGTTGACTGATTTGATACGCCACCTGATTTTGGCGTTTGTGTTTCGGAACGTGACGGGCCCCACCGCAGCCGAACCACGTCTCCAATAACATTCCATAATGACCGACCAGTCCTTTTCACTGGTTCATCAGATGTAGGACCTGGACCGCTTTCATGCCACATCTCATCAGACGGACCCGTAACTCCATCTTTGTCATCATAATTTCCTGAACCATTATCACCTGAACTTTTTAGTTCATGTTGCTTGCTGTCGTCATATGCTGGTTCACCTTCAGTGACAGAGAGTTGGTGTTTTGCTTTTTCAACAAATTCCCCGACAATTTGACCCGCTGATTTCTGTTGTTCATCAGCTGAAGCAATACGAGCACCAGTTTCTTGAAAACTGGTTTCAGGGTTCAATTTCAAAGCTTTATAGCTACTAGGCGCCTCTCTTGGCATACCAACATTAAAACTCGAAGCTTTAGTTGTTTTTCTACCAGGTTTTGTTGATTCTGTGGGTCCCGCCGCCGCCGCCTGAGATGATGAATACTTATCTTCAATGTTTTGTCTCGTGTCTGATGAACTTGAAGACTCCAAATGCGTTTCTTGATTATTAGTTCTGGTGTCAGATTGTGTACGAGAAACTGATGTGTTTTCAATATTAGTAAAATGCGTATCCGAAATTTCTGAAATTTGTTGTAATCTTAATCTTGAATCTTTTGATGAAGTCGTTTGGTCAACTCTCTGGTGAATTTCTTCTCTTTCATCTTCAACCCGATCACTAACTTGTGTTGAATGTTCTTCCCTGTTCTTCATTCTAGTCTCAAAGGACGAAGAAGATGAAGATGCAATTCTGTTATCAAAATTATGAGTTTTAGAAGCTTCTAAGACCACATTTGACTGCTTTTTATACTCATTTTGGCGAGTCAAATCAACAGCTTCCTCTTTATAGCTTGTTAGTTCTTGAACTGATGTGCTAGAATTATTATTGTTTAATCTTGATTGAGATTGAGCGGTGATTCTATCAGTTTTCTCACTATGTTGCGATCTCACTCGTGACTCTTTTGATGAAGTCAACTGGTCAACTCTCTGGTACTCTTCTTCTCTTTCAACTTCAGACCGACCACTAACTTGGGTTGAGTCTTCTTCCCGCTGCTTTATTTTAGTTTCAAATGATGATGAAGAAGCATTTCTCTTATCAAAGTTTCGAACTTCAGAATCTCCTAAAATCACATTTGACTGCTTTTTGTACTCATTTTGGCGAGTAAAATCAGCAGTTTCTTCCCGGTTCTTCATTCTAGTCTCAAATAACGATGAAGAAGACGCCTTTCTCTTGTCAAAGTTATAAGCTACAGAAGCTTCTAAATTCACATTTGACTGCGTTTTGTACTCATTTTGGCGAGTAAAATCAGCAGTTTCCACTTTATTTTCGGTATCACTGTAACGCTTCTGGATGCTAGAGTTCTTACTCTTCATTCCTGATTGATATTGACCAGTGATTCTGTCAGAGCTTATTCGATCTGTATGTTTACTTTGACTTATTCGATCTGTATGTTGACTTTGACTAGACTCCACGTTAAGCTTCTTTTCCGATTTCTTTCGCCACTCTTGATTCCCAAAATACGATTCAACGGCATTCTTTTTCAAGATCTCACTTTCTTTTTCACCAAATTCATGTCGTCTCTCCACGTTTTCTTCAAGTTCCTCGTCATAAACGGTATTTTGACTATCCGATTTTCTATCATCTTTATACTCGCCCGAATACTCCCCTTTAACATAATAATCATCATGTTCAGCTACAACATCGTTCTCACTATCATACTCACCAGTAGAAGAAACCGAGTAATAAGATGAACAACTTGACCCTTGTTTTCTCCTTTCATTGCTTAATATCTTATTTTCTTTCTCACGAGACCGAACTTCTGCAGCTTTCGTATCACACTTTAAGTCCCTCTTTACAGATCCAGATTTCACACTTTTTATTCTACCGGAAATCTTACTCGAATCCTTCTTTCGGATCCGTTTATTATCCCGAACAACAACATTCTCCAACCCTACTTCCTCAGTCAACAAATCAAGCAAAAGTTCAACATCATCACCATAATCATCTTCACTTTCATCACTAAAAGACTGTCCATTCTTCTTATCATCATAACTCCAACGCGCGTACCTACCGTACCTACTGTTTCCTAATTTTCTCCTCTCATCGAAACCGTAAACCTTCTTATAACAATATTTTCGAATCCGATCCGACTCACTACCCGACGAAAACCTCGAACTCCTACTAGTACACAACTGTCTCCAACTACCACTAACAATTAATCTCTTACTAAGCGAAAACTGAATCAAGGTAGATTGCCTTAATCCATTACACAAAAAGCTAGGGTTTGTTCTGGGTAAGCTGTTGTAAATTGAATGACATCTAGCGGCGCAACAGCAGCAACAACAAGACGGGTAACCAAATGATGACGAAATGAGTAAAGGGTTTGTTTCAAATCTATCATCGAAGTATAAGGACCGAGAAGGCGTGCATCTAAGTGAAACTAATGAGTTCAAACAAGTGGTGTGCATCATTTTGCTCTAAGTTGCAGTTGACCAATCTGCATTAACAATAACATTACATAATTGTAAGTCTTAACAAAAGAAAGATATAAGCTTTCCTTGTTCAATCTTATTAAACTACATGTAAACTCAAACATTGTAGTTTTCATAAAAGATGCAACATAATATGTTTGTATCTTTTGATAATGAAAACATATTAGAGTTTAAATGCGTTTACAGTTCATGTTCTATATGACTAATCTTACTGTTATTTCTATTAAGTTATACACAACTTTTAGGATCAATAACTAGGGATGAGCATTTGGTACCAGGTACCGGTACCGAAAATCCCGAACCGATTAAATTCGGTACCAGTACCGGTACCAAGTAATTTCAAAATTCGGGATCGGGAAAATCGGGACCGGTACCGGTTTTTTTCGGTATTGGTAATACCGATTAAATACCGAAATTATGTATACAAGTCCCAATTTAAAAGTTATCTATATCCATAACAATATCACCCTCACCAACTCTCAGTGCCTTCGCAAAAGAAATATTTGCAAACTGTTAAATATTTATATTTGTTTGCAAAGTTAGTTTTATTACGCTTTCTGATTTTGATTTGTTGTCAGATAACATTTTTAGCTTACTCTTGAAGTTTTCATATATACGATCGGTTGAATACTTAACGAAAGTAAAATTTTGGATTAAGAAAACTGAATATTAGTTGTTTACGTAGGCTTCCTATGATTTGTGAGTTGGATTAGGTAAGTTCAAAGTTGAATCTAGCGATGTCATTCGGGTAATTTTCTCGGGTTTTGGCGTTTTGAAATTCTGCCCGCAAACTGATTTAAATATGAGTTTCAAGGCATTAAATATGACCACAGTATGTGGAGTGAGATTTTATTTGACTTTAGCTTTGGTAATTTCGTTACTGCCTTTGTCATTTTACTGTCTTTTACGGTTTTACCCCTTTGGAATCATGTTAGTGATCTCTTGTTTTATTTTTCACACATTACCCAACAATCTCATCTTTAAAAATACAACTGTGTTATAATATTTATTTTAGTTCAAATATTCATTTTCATTTTTTTTTTTTTTTTGACAAGAGTATTTAGAAAAATAATGAAACATTCATTTGAGCTTATATAAGATTGTGGTGAGTTAATAAAAAAATTAACCAAAGTGCAGGTCTAGTATAGTTGAATCAAGGTAAGGTGTAATCTAGGAAACAACTAAAAGAGGTGCAGGTTGTTTTATAGTTGGTAATTTCGTTACTGTGTTTGTCACTTTATTGCCTTTTACCTAAGGTTGAGTGCAGGTTGTTTTCCTCCCAAGATCGAGTACCAGCCTCATCCCGGAGCATGGCATGATCACATGTATTGTCAAACGGGCCAAAGTTTGAATATGTTATTTTAATAAGGAACTTGTTTAGTTGGGTCCCAAAACGGTACCCCCAAAAACGAACTCGTACCAGTTTTTTATTAAATCACCATATTTGGTTTCTCAAATTCGGTACCAAATAGGTACTGTCCCGAAAAACCGGTACCGGTACCGAATCAGTATTTTCGGTAACGGTACCGGTACCAAAAATTTTTGAATTTCGGGATCGGTACCGGTACCATCCCACGCTCATCCCTATCAATAACCGCATAACCTCACAATTACAGTTACAATAAATCAAGCACAAAGTACATACAAGGTTTATAAATTTATATAAATCCAATATATCACCACAGTGACCACACAAGTGTATGCAGTGGCGAAGCTTGGACTAAGACACCCGGGGGGCGGACTCAAAATGTATACAAAAATTCACAAACAAAGTGGGCCGGACTCAAATTTTCGGCCGAAAAGGGCTAATTTACACTACGTGTAAAAAAATTTCGGCCGGAAAAAGGCTAAATTTTACACTACGTATAAAAGGTTTCGGCTGAAAACGGCTAAATATGCATTACGTATAAAAAAATTCGGATGAAAACGAGTAAATTTACACTACCGCGTAAAAAAATAGGGGGGGCGGGGCCACCCCAGGCCCTAAGTAACCTTCGCCAGTGAGTGTATGCATAAGTAGGGTGCAAAAGAGGCGAGATGCTCGAGCTCGGATCGATAAAAAGCTCGAAACGAGCCGAGTGTTTTTTAGCCCAAGCTCGAGCCTTGTAGACTTCTACTATGTATTAATTTCACACTGCACGGCTAAGCTCAAGCCGAGCTTTGGCTCATTTAAGGTTTTTCTCAAAACACAAAAAAAAATTAATTACATAAATAAAATATATTAAACGAGCTGAGCTCGAGCTCGTTTACACAAATTTCAGTATCATGGTATAACCTATATCGATGAATCCAATACATAATTGCAAATTAAAAAATCATCAAATATCTTAAAAATAACATTCCTAACATTAAAACTGTCAAACAATATGAAAACAGAGTTCGATAACCGGTTAAACTCGCAATAATCAAAACTAGTTGTTAAAGATCTAAGTTTAGAAGTGCATATATAAGCTAGGGTTTGTTACTGTAAATTGAATGGCATCTAATGGATTTGTTACGAAAGCATAAATAATAGAGATCTAAGTGATAGTGATACAGATGAGTTGGAGTATTATTATTATTATTATTATTATTATTATTATTATTATTATTATTACCTTGATTGATTGATGAATTTGATGGAACTGGAGTAGTACATGAATGTAACGCCATGTGAGTTAACTCAGTGAGAGAAGAACATAGTGATTATACTGGATATTATTATTGACAATGGACTGACTAATTGACTAATTGACAAAACCAAGAGAATCTCAACTAATCCATCAGCTCACGTGCTACTCGATCGGGTCGATAAAAAGCTTGATAATAGTTTTGTCTTATTGAGCTCGGGCCTTAGATAACTTCGTTTGGTTATTGAGATCGAGTCTTGCGTATTTTTAAGTTTTATTAATTTTACACTGCTATCGCCGAGCATGATCCGAGCCAAAATAAATTTAAAAACAAACTGAGTTCGAGCTTAAAAAGCAATTCATTAGCTGAGCTCGAGAATCTGTAAGTTAAAACGAGTCATGCTTGGGTTCGAATTGACTCGTTTACAACCCAACCGTCAATAATAACGAAATAACATGATTTAATTGGTATTTTACGTCTTATCTCGTAACTTACAAAGTTGAGTAGATTATATTTGTGGCTATGAAATTAATTTGAATTTCTTTTAGAGCTAATAAGAAATGATAAAATCACTAGATACTCGGGACCAATTACCATTAAAACATAGCACATAGGCATGTAAACGAATCGAATGTTTAGTGAAATATTTGGCGGAAAGTTCGTTTATTTCGTTCATGAATAATGTATTCGTGTACTTTTAACAACTTCGTTTGATGTGGTTTTTGAATGAATCTTTTATTTATTGTTTTGTATTTGTTCATTTATGTTCTTTTATGTTTGTTTGTGTTGGTTTACGTATGTTCACTTATCTTTGTTCAATTATGTTTATGAAATGTTTGTTTAAATTGCAAATGAACAAATATAAGCGAATATAAACATGTTAACATTTTAAACGAATAAACATTAACACATATATTTGCATGCAACTGTCCTTTTTTAAAAAACTTTACTCTTGTTCTAACATTTCAGCATTTTCTAATTAAAAAATCAAATATTTGTTATTTAGTTCCAATCAAAAGTGAAATGAATTTCTAATTATCACTTGAAAAGTTGAAATTGCTTGTTGGACACTTGAACCCATCTAAATTTAATGGGGCCTTCTGAATTGGGCCTTTGAAATTGCTAGTTATCACTATCCATATTATCTTTTGATTAATTTCATACAAATACAACACGTCTTTTCCTAGATAAACTTTATTTTAAATATTCTACAAACTTTAGACGTAGGGTTTTAATCATGTTGTTCTTCACTTGCGTCTTTCTTTCTTGTGCTTATATTCTTTATAGCTTCCAATTAATCTAAGCCATTAAAATCAAATCAATGCAAAACATAAAGTTACACACTTTATTCTAAAATCAAACTATAAAATCATACTACACTCTTTACTCTTTAATCACTCATCTACAACTATAGCCTTCACATTATTATTAACAACCGCAACATGACTTCTTACACCAAACTATGCCACTCAATGCAACTCTTGACTCCGGAAGAAGATATCGCGTTTGTTCTTGCACAATCGTCAATAGTAACACCCTTTGCATGCTACCTGTTCATGATCACGATGGATTCATATATATCACACACGGTCACTTTTGTTATTTTTTTCAGCACGGTGTTTTTTGCTTGTTGTTACATGTAGAAACGTGAAATGAATCTGACCTGACCCATGACGATGTTTCCACGGACTTCGAGATGAACGAACCACGACTTGTTTGCTTCAGCTCCGACCGCTGCTGTGATCTGCTGACTTTTGGGGGTGTGGAGGTGACCGCTAAGAAATCCAGAGGATCTCTTGTTCACAGACACAAAAATATGGTGGTGGCTCTTATTGAGCTATTTGCCAACCCTTGATAAGGAGGTGGAGACCTCCTTATGTAGGGAGCCTCATGGCCACCATCATGGTACCCTAATGGGCCTAGCCCAGTTAGGGTTACCTCCACAAAACCCCCTCAGCCCAAAAACAAATGTATTAGCCCATATAATAAAATAAGCCCAAAACATAATAAATTTAGGTTCTTAGTACCATACCCCGACAGCCCCCCAAGTCCAGTGTTGCTCCTAGGCGTGCAAGCGTTTAGGTGGAGCACTGGACTTTATAAGGTGTGCTAGATCGTGAGGCGGTTTCTTCCCTTTTCTTCGGCCTTGTCTTTATTGTCTTTTGAGTTTTGAGAGGTTTTCTTCATGATGGTGACATGTTGTAATAAAAGCCTGCGCGCGAGGCGACTTACGAGCTATAATAATAATGAAGCTTGCGCGTGAGGCGACTTACGAGCTATAATAATAACGAAGCTTGCGCGCATGGCGACTTATGAGCAGTAATAATAATGAAGCTGGCGCGAGAAGCGACTTACGGGCTATAATAACGAAGCTTGCGCGCATGGCGACTTATGAGCTGTAATAATAATGAAGCTAGCGCGAGAAGCGACTTACGAGCTAAAATAATAATGAAGCTAGCGCTAGAAGCGACTTACGAGCTATAATAATAACGAAGCTGGCGCGAGAAGCGACTTAAAAGCTATAATAATAATAATGCCTGCGCGCGAGAGGCGACTTACGACCTAAGAATAATAAGGCTTGGCGCGCGCGGCGACTTACGAGCTAAGAATAATAAGGCCTGCGCGCGAGGGGCGTCTTATGAGCTATAAGAATAATAATTGCCTGCGCGTGAGGCGACTTAGGGGCTGTAAGAATAACAACAGCTTGCGCGCGAGGCGTCTTATGAGCTGTGTGAATAATAAAAGCCTGCGCGTGAGGCGACTTACGGGCTGTAAGAATAATAACAGCTTGCGCGCGAGGCGTCTTATGAGCTGTGTGAATAATAAAGCCTGCGCGTGAGGCGACTTACGGGCTGTAAGAATAATAACAGCTTGCGCGCGAGGCGTCTTATGAGCTGTGTGAATAATAAAAGCCTGCGCGTGAGGCGACTTACGGGCTGTAAGAATAACAACAGCTTGCGCGCGAGGCGTCTTATGAGCTGTGTGAATAATAAAGCCTCCGCGTGAGGCGACTTACGGGCTGAGAATAATAAAGCTTGGCGCGCGCGGCGACTTACGAGCTAAGAATAATAAAGCTTGGCGCGCGCGGCGTGTGGGTCTGAGTATTCCACCCTTGGCGCGAGGCCTGTGGGTCTGAGTATTCCACCCTTGGCGCGAGGCCTGTGGGTCTATGTATTCCACCCTTGGCGCGAGGCCTGTGGGTTTATGAGTATTCCACCCTTGGCGCGAGGCCTGTGGGTCTGAGTATTCCACCCTTGGCGCGAGGTCTGTGGGTCTGAGTATTCCACCCTTGGCGCGAGGCCTGTGGGTCTATGTATTCCACCCTTGGCGCGAGGCCTGTGGGGTTATGAGTATTCCACCCTTGGCGCGAGGCCTGTGGGTCTATGTATTCCACCCTTGGCGCGAGGCCTGTGGGTTTATGAGTATTCCGCCCTTGGCGCGAGGCCTGTGGGTTTAAGAGGATTCCCAACTTTTAAGTTTGAGCTAAGGCTCATATTTTCGGGCTAAGGCCCTGACGTTTTAGAGTTAAGACTCGTCAACGCGTTTGAGCTTGAAGCTCGCGCATGTATGTTTTACTTCGTTTTATTTTTAGTTTGATGTCAATATAATGTTGTCATATTGCTCAAATTAATAAAAGGAAGTGTGAAACATGTATGCAAAAACATGTATGCGGTGGCGCGAATGCAAACCGCTGTGGCGAAGAGTGATCGCCGGGAGCGCGCATGCGGAAACCGAAGTTGATCCGCGGTGGCGCGCATGATCTAGAGATTTTGAATGCGTGAGCATCTGTGATGTGTGAGCATGCGTGATGCGTGAGCATACTTGATGTTTGAGCATGCTTGATGCTCGAGCATGGTTGATGTTTGAGCATGCTTGATGCTTGAGCATCGATGCGTGAGCATACTTAGATGTTTGAGCATGCTTGATGCTTGAGCATGCTTGAGCATGTGCTATGCGCCATGAGCATAGGTTTTGGCTGTGTCTTCATGACATCTTGATTTTAAGCCTCGGTCTGTATCTTGTGGGTTGACCTTTCGCGCGCTCGGTGCCTGCGCGCATGTTTGAGCATGCTTGATGTTTGAGCATCGATGCGTGAGCATGCTTGATGCTTGAGCATCGATGCGTGAGCATGCTTGATGCTTGAGCATCGATGCGTGAGCATGCTTGATGCTTGAGCATCGATGCGTGAGCATGCTTGATGTTTGAGCATGCTTGATGTTTGAGCATGCTTGACGCGTGAGCGAACCCAGATCTGATTCAGCACAGATATGAGGGTTTTCCCCAAAATATCGGGTATTTCTTCCTGTGTATTTCCAGATCATTGTTCAGATCCGATAGTATTTCTTCCTGTGTATTTCTTCTAACAGATCTGATAGTATTTCCAGATCTGGAAATATTTTTTAGATCTACGGAAGAACATATCTGAGAGAAGAAATCGTAGATCTGAGATATCGATGAACAGATCTGGAATATTGATGAACAGATCTGAGATATTGATGAACAGATCTGGAATATTGATGAACAGATCTGGAATATTGATCCGTATATCTGAGATCTTGATGAACAGATCTGTAGATCTTGATGAACAGATCCGTAGATCTGATGAACAGATCCGTAGATCTGAGATCTTGATGGACAGATCGGAGGGCCGAAACGAGAAGCGAAGTGTGGTTCATTGCCGTCCCACGGATGGCGCCAATGTAGAAACGTGAAATAAATCTGACCTGACCCATGACGATGTTTCCACGGACTTCGAGATGAACGAACCACGACTTGTTTGCTTCAGCTCCGACCGCTGCTGTGATCTGCTGACTTTTGGGGGTGTGGAGGTGACCGCTAAGAAATCCAGAGGATCTCTTGTTCACAGACACAAAAATATGGTGGTGGCTCTTATTGAGCTATTTGCCAACCCTTGATAAGGAGGTGGAGACCTCCTTATATAGGGAGCCTCATGGCCACCATCATGGTACCCTAATGGGCCTAGCCCAGTTAGGGTTACCTCCACAAAACCCCCTTAGCCCAAAAACAAATGTATTAGCCCATATAATAAAATAAGCCCAAAACATAATAAATTTGGGTTCTTAGTACCATACCCCGACATTACATGTTATTTAAATGGAGAGTGTTCGCCTTCCTTTATACGGTCTTTGTGTTTATAAATTATATTGTCGGCTCATGCCTTGGTAAGGTGTCAGCTGTGGATTTAATTAGCCAAACCATCGCACGAGCCAAAATGGCGTAGCTTGACATGATCCTGATTCTCGGAACGCGGTTGTGGGTATGTTGCTTGTTGGCATGTTCATTGTCTTCATCAGCGTCCCAAAGCTCTATATTTATATGTAATAATAATCTGGTGGTGGTTGGTTTTATCTTTTATGTTCCTAATCTCTCTATTTCTCATCTAGTTAATAAGTATTGTACTTAAGAATAATAATGACCAACAGGTCTTGTGTACCTCTTCTTGTTTATATATTAAATCTTGTTTTGGTTTATTTTGGTGCAATATATATAGTGAATTTAAATAGTTAAACTGATAAAATGGTTGTTACTTCACTTGAATATAAAATATTTTTAACCAAATGCTTGTTGTTGATTAGAATTTGTTTAATAGGGATTATGAAAATACTATCCAAAGAAAATTATGATCGTCTAATTTTTTATTTTTTTAACTTCTAAAACGATTCATTTTAACCTAGGGTTGGGTGGATGCTTTTTAATTAAACATTTTATTTTAAATCATGTTTGGACACAAAACCCACTTTGACCCACATCAAAATAACCCTTTTTCAACTCGTTTTGTCTTGAATTGTTTTTACCCGTATTCTAACCCACCCGACCTTACTCGTTTGGCAAGTCTAGTTTCATCTAATATCACATACTTGGGTCCAAAATAAATCCCATTTTTATTATCCAACATATAACATACCCAACTATGATGTGCATGCATGTTGTGATGACTTTTACTACTTCATTAGAATGAGGTAATTAGTGTAAAATAAAGTTGAAAACCAAATAATATAATACGGGTGATGCTAAACGTACCTCCTCCCCTTCAATTTACTAAACATATCTCTTCCCTCAAGTTTTGCATTAATACGATCTAAACCTTTTTGTTTTTCCTTTACCATTTTGTTATTTTTTACTATCATTATTATTTTAAAAAGTTTTTTTTTATTCTTTAAAGAGTTTTTCTTTAGAGTGTTTTAATTCAGTTTTTTAAAAGTGTTTTAATACTTTAGAGTATGTCTTTTTAAAAAATTTTAAAGATAGCTTACAATTTTTTAAAAAAAATTGCATTTTTTGTAATCACCAAAAGAGATTAAACAACATCGACTTGATCAACAAGTTGGTTCTTTTCTAATGTGACAATAACCTTATACGCCCCGAACCTAACAAAGTATATTCAAATGATTTTTTTTTGTCAGACAGGAGACATATAATAAGATAAAAATATACAAATCGTTTTATCGTTTTTATAAAGAGATTATATCATTATTTTTTTAAATATATTTTATAAGGAATAAATATTATTATTATGATAAAGAATAATAAACAAAAAAGTGAGAAAATAAAAAAAAAAGTTTTGCCAAAAATTAATCAATATTACTATTATGATAAGCTTTACAAAAAATATTAAAGGGTGGTAATATGTCAAATAAAATTGTTTAAGGAATTGAAAGTATAAGGGATGGGGTATGACAAGTACACGAGTGAGGTACGTTTAGCCTAACCCTATAATACACACGATTGTATTTAACTTCATCTAGCTTCTAATTTCTAGAAGTTTTAAAAATAAAAATACCTTGCGTGGTTAAAAAAATAATTAGCCTATTAATTTTTCAAAAATATTGTTAATATTATAAGTTTTTTAAAATTAATTATTAACTAAAACTGTTAGTGAGTCAATCAAGCTCCTTATATATACCTATAATCATATTTATTAAATTTACTAAAATTCATGTAATTTAAACAATTTTCCATTTTAATCTATTACACAACACCTTATCATTTTTAACAATTTTTTAACTATGCCCCTCTCATGGTAATTTTTTTTATCAAGAACTTTACAATTTACATAAATTCATGTAATTTAAACAATTTTCCATATTTTTTTAAAGTTTACTTTTGTGCCCTAAATTGATTTAAAGATGTGAGCTTGGATTTGGACTTGGGCCATGTATGGGCTAAGTTGGGTTCACTTAAACAATTTGCATTCATCTTGGGCTTGGACTTCTAGTTGTTGGACATTCAAGCCACATGTTTGCTAGATAATTTCGGGCCATGGAAGAATTATTGTTCGGGGTTGACCGACTGAAGAAAGCCAAATTTGCTCGGGTTTTCGTCATTGTTGGACCATGTTCAAAGCATGTTATTTCTATGTTATTTTCGATGCGTTCAAGAAGTTGAGGAACCTTGAACAAATTGGATACGAATTTGGACTTAAAGAGGAAATAACAAGCTTTGTTCATTTGATCGTTGTCCCCGGTGGACATACCTTTAGGGGTGATTGAAGAGGCTTCGGCTTTATCGGGTTGATTCATGAAGATGCGAGATACGGTTCAACGATGTTTTGATATCACAAGCCAAGAGGGTGATTGTATGGCCAAAAAGTGTGACTTGCGATATCAAATTATGAAACCCGTTATATATTTAATGGTCAAGTAAATAATTAAAGCCGGTGAGGAAACTGAACATGAAACGAGAGCTTCGGGACGCGCGTTTAGCTTCAACGGGATTAGGCTTCTAGTTTATTTGTATTGCTTACCTATAAACAAGGCAATTGTTGTCATGTTTAAGTGTGTGCTTGTAAGATGTAAATCAACCACCCAAGGGGAGCTCACCTTGGGTGGGTCAATTATCTATTAATATTATCAATCCTTTAACCGCTACGGAATCGTTCACTATACTTATTATCTTTATATTTTTGTTCGATCGTTTTATTTACCGCATCCGTCTCGAAATATGTACCAAGTGCAAAATCCGTTTGTGATCGTTTAGGGACCAACATTTTTGTTCATGTACGGTCGCTTAAGGAATATGTCTTTTTCCAATGATTGCTTTGTCATATTCACCTAACCTAGACAATGATTTGATGTAGAGAGGTGAATGCGTCCTTTTTATTACTCGCTTTCTCTCTTTTAGTGCCTATAAATGGAACCAAGACGAGACAAGTGTTGATCAAGCAAACTCCGATATAATAATAACACAACCATCACAAAACCACCCATCGGTAACCAATGGCAGTGTGGGATATTCTGGCCTATATTTTTTTGGTCATGTTGCACTAGATCTTGATCCAGGGCATCATCGACATCTATTCGGCTGCCATGGAGTATGGGAATCACGTCGTGTACAGGAACGATCACAAGCTTTTCGTTAATGTGTGGATCTTCTGTACCGGTTGTTACTATATGATTCTTGTTCTATATATGTTTGGTTTTCTCTCCGAGAGAATGTCTTTGACTCTTTACATGTTCGTCGCGATTCTAAGTTCTATTGAAAAAGCATACGCTTATCAAATCCTGGAAGGAGATGAATGCGTATAACCTTGTACATTCATGAAGAAGCTAGTTCTTCATGCCGTCGTGCTAGGTTAATTAAGGAGTTGTTTATCCATCTGGTTTTTGTTTATGTTTATGTTTCATGTAATTACCGGTCAATTAGTGGTTCGGTTCAAGTCTCTATAATTTCTTTGATTGTAAGCCTATATAAGGGCAAAGTAGGTAATCTGAAATTAAATAAAAGTGGTATTTATTTTGCTACTCATAATCTAAAATTTCTTTACAAAAGTGTAGTTAAATTGTGACTTGGATATAGAGCATAATAATATTTCATGAATACAACAGCAGGTCAATTACTAAAAACTATCAAGATATTACACATGACTCTAGTAAATTAGGATATATTTTCATAAAATGGAAGTAATAATCAAAGAATGAAGAGTGGTAGAAGGAATGATGGTGCCACATAAGAAAAAGTGGAGTGGAAGCGTTGAATTTGACTCATGTTCTAGCTTGTTGAATTAAGTAAGTGTAGTGTGTTATGAGCGTTAAACCCACCAACGTCATGATCAACTCATCACCAAGGTGTCAGTGATTTTGCAAGTTAGGGGCACGAATTTCGAGGGGAGTGAAGGGGCGGGCGCGATAGCCGGGTAGCGCTCGAAAGGAAAGAGGGGGGGGGGGGGGTTGTTAAACCATGGTGGTGGTGGTGGTTGACAACCGACAAGTAGTCTATGGTTTAACAGTTTTTAACTAAGCCCCTTAATTTCATAGTTACTATCATTTATATCAAGAATTTTACAACTTATTCTCATAAGTATATTATTTGGTTATTATGTCAAATGATCATATATATATCCCAAACAGTAATGAATTTTACATCAATTAATTATAGATATTGGTTAAAAAAATCATAGTCATAGACTCATAGTGATCAATTCACATTCAAATTAATTTTACACTTCACTATCCATAATTAGCTCTCTTTTCCTAACTTTATTTTAAATAAACTTCATTTTAAATATTTTAAATAAACTTTAGGCACAACGTTTTAACGATCTTCACTTGCTTCTATATCTTTCATGTGCTTCTCTTCTTCATAACTTCCCATTAGCCGTCTTGCATAGATATAAATCATAAAGTGAAAACTTTGTTTTAAAATCAAAACTATGTAAATACCCTTCACTTCAAGAGATACATTGTAACATCCGTACATACATATTAAATATAAAATTGTAAATAAATAAATAAATAAAATGAAAGAAATAAGAATTTATGGTTCTTCATTAGTCTCTATACTAGCTTACCATATAATTTACATGTGAATGCTCTAAATATTTCTGTTGATTAATTAAATAACAAATAACCAAAGTCCAATATTCTGTACGTCATTGCCATTTTTGGATAGACATGGGCACATGTGAAGCTTTAGTAAAGACAAGTTACGTGAAGTGAATTAAGGTTCGAACAACATCAGAAGCTTCGTCCATTAAACATTAACAAACGCGTAGGAATATGGAAAGGATATGACAATCAGTCTGCATAACACACGCGTTAAGGCGTAGAAGTGCTTGGGAGAGAAATGAGTACTTCAGTTGTTAATTACTCTATTCAATTATATTTTCAAAATACGAAAAATATATGATAGACAAGTACTTATCCATACGATTGAGCTTGGTCATACGAGCACAACTCCTTTGACAAGGCTAACGGTGGTTCCTCATCTCACATCAAGCTGAACTAGATCGTTCAAAAGTGTGTGGGTGCTTGATCCATATCACTCCTTTACTATCGTTTCAGCATTTATATTGAAAATTTATTTGTACAGAAAAAGTAGACCATAAACTCTTTCTTAAATAATAAATACCAAAGTCCTTTAACCTTGAAACTATAAAAGCAGGTTAATACACTTGCTTTATCATTTCTTTGTTTACAATACTGGATATGTGCATTAAAATATTGCATATACAATTATAAATAAATAAATAGATAAATAAATAAATACAGTGAAAGAAAAGAATTTGTTGTTCTTCTTTAGTCTCTGTAGACCTACTACCACAGAATTTACATGTGAATATAAGTTGGTTGTAGCTCAATGGTAGAGCATTCACTTTACAAGTGAGAGGTAGGGGGATTAAATCTCACTACCACTAACTTATATGGGAGATATGAGGGATGACCCTGGCTTTCCAGGGTTCGAGTCCTGATCTCACCCGGTTTTACCGGCTCCTCGTTGTCGTGCCGTTTGGCGGGCGTGGGGGTCGGGTTTTATTTGGTGAATCCCTCAACAGGTGGACTGCTAGGGGCTCCGTCCGTCCGGAGTAGTGGCCGGCTCGGGCTACCTTTAGCCAATGAGGGCCGCGTACGAAGTACCCGACGTTACTTAGTTGGCCGTTAAAAAAAAAAAAAGAATTTACATGTGAATGCTCTAAACGTTTCTTCAGATTTTTACTTATTCTTTCTATCCTTACCATTTTTGGATAGACATGTGCACATGCCCTATTGGAAGCTTTGGTAAAACAAGTTACATGAAAGTTTGAACATTGAAAGCGTTGTTTATTTAAAAAAAATGGTAAAATTAAAAATATTTTACCTTTAAACTAGTGTTGATAATTAATAACCCTTATCTTTATTGTTTTAACTTTTAACAGTTTTTAAATATACCCCTCTCATCAAGTTATTTTAATTTATCCAGAATTTTACAACTATTCTTATTGGTTTATTTTTGTTTTGTGAGGACTTTTAGTTTTGGTTACACTTCATTGTCATTTTTTTTTTGAAAGGCGTCAGATATATATATATATATATATATATATATATATATATATATATATATATATATATAAAAGAAATAAAACCACGACTAGCAAGAAACTGGACGGGGGAACAAGGAAAGCGTTACACATACATCAGAGGGTTTAACAACCACTCTGTCCAAGAAACATGACATTTACTAGACCGACCACTATACCAAAAAAAAGATAATTGAACGATGTTATCAAAAAGGCGCTCCTTACTTCCTTTTAAATTAAGATGATGTCGTTTCTCAGCCTCCAAATATTCCACCAAGTGATAAAGATAACCGAACCAACCAACTCTTTCTTCTTTTCCACTAAGTGAGTTGAACTAAGCCAATTCATGAGGGGGGAAGAAGATCGATCCACCGGAAACCGAATATCCAACCAAGTGGCAATTTTGCTCCAAATCTGAGAGATAGAAGGACAAACACCAAAAATATGACTAGCCGACTCCGGCCAAAGGTTACAAAACGGACACAGAACAGATGGAATATCTATATTTCTGTCCACCAAATTACATCGGGTTGGGAGCCGATCCATCAAAATCCTCCAAGCACAAATATTGATCTTTCTCGGAATGTGTTTATACCAAATAGTTGGAGCAACACTGGTTGGCAGAAAGTGTCCTTCCATCAACAATCTCATATCTTTAACTGAGAACCCTATCACCCCATTACAAACCCATTGCCAACGATCCATACTATCCCCAAGATGCACCTCAGAAGTATAATGAACCAGATCATCAAAGGAAGTCAGTTCGACTTCACCTCTCAAAAGCCTTCGCCAACGCCACCCTTCTGAACCCAACATTTGCGCTACCGAGCATGATTTATTATTTTCCAAAGCAAACAGTCTTGGGAAAATACTTTTTAGTGGCTCGTCCCCCAACCAAACGTCAACCCAAAACCGAGTATCTTCACCGTTTCCAAGAATCTTTGTAAGAGCCGAAGAAGGGATAACTCAACGGTAGTTCAAATTGTACCTTAATTTCACAATTATTCCCCAAGTTGAAGATCCCAGATCTCTTTCACTCTCGTTTAAAATTCCCGCACCTTCACCATAGATCGCCTCAATAACTCTAACCCAAAGACTGTTCCTCTCATTTGCAAACCTCCAACAACATTTAAGGGTAAGATCCTTGTTAAACACCTCAAGAGAACCAATACCTAACCCTCCATTAAGCTTAGACACCATCACCTTTTTCCACGCTACCCAATGGATTTTTCTATCGTCCTCCTTAAAACCCCAAAAGAATTTCGCACGAATACGTTCCAAGGTCTTTAATACAACAACAGGCGCTAGGAATAGGGACATAATAAGTACCCAAAAATCCGAGGACAACATTAGAAAGCAAGGAACGTGCCCCAACCGAAAGCATACCTGCTTTCCATTTACAAAGACGATCACGAAACCTATTAATAATTGGACTCCAAGCAGAAGTTCTATTCATATTAAAACCCACCGGGAAACCTAAGTAAAAGAATGGACATGTACCAACACTACAACCCGAAATAGAAGCCCAGTTTTCAGTCTCCATTCTATCAACCTGAAAGCCAAAAATGGAAGATTTGGACAGATTTACCTTAAAGCCAGAAACGAGGTAGAAACCCTTAAGCAAATTTAGCAACGTCTGAAAATTCAACCTGGAACATTCCCCCATGAATATAGCATCATCGGCATAAAACAAGTGGGAAATGGGTTTGTCCTCGTTTCTAATCCGAATCCCCGAGAACATCCCAGAATAAACCAAATCTTCCACCGCCACATGCAAGCCCTCCATAACCAAATTGAATAAAAAAGGAGATAACGGGTCTCCCTGTCTCAAACCCCTTTCCATAACGAATTCAGAGGAAGGACTACCATTAACCAAAACAGAGATTCGAGATGACGTAAGGCAACCACGAATCCACTTAATCCACTTTTCACCGAAACCAAGAAAACCCATTATAGACTCTAGGTAAGCCCAAGAAACAGAGTCATATGCCTTTTCTAAGTCTACCTTAAAGATAAACATTCTCTTTTTCTTTTTTTTCGGCCAACCAACAATCTCGTTCATGATAAGAGGGCCATCTAAGATCTGTTTACCTTTGATAAAAGCGGATTGTTCGCCACTAATAATTGAGTCCATCACTTTCGATAGCCTATTTGCCAACACTTTTGCCACAATCTTATATTGAACCCCAATGAGACTAATAGGGCGATAATCTTTAGCGAAGATCGGGCTTTGGACCTTAGGAATAAGACTGATAAAAGAAGAATTACAACCTGGAGGAAAAATAGAAGTGTTAAAAAACTGAGTAACGACATCAAAAATATCATTTTTAAGATCCTCCCAGAAAAGTTTAATAAACACGAAAGAAAAACCATCAGGTCCAGGAGACTTATTACTACCGCAAGACCACACCGCCTCTCGAACTTCAGCAAGCGAAACATTCGCTTCAAGACCCTCTCTTTGTAAAGGAGATAAGCTCTTAAACCGATCGCTCCGGTTTACAACCGGAAATGTATCGAATTTGGCGAATTTGGCGCTGAAGAAATCAAAGAAGACAGTTTTGACTTGAGGCGGATCCGTAATCCAATTCCCTTCAAGTTTGACTCCCGAAATGGATCTCAAATTCCTTTTTTTATTAATGATGGTGTGAAAGAACTTTGTGTTTTCATCCCATTGGATCGATCATTTATACTTTGTTTTTTGAGCCAAATCATTAAAAGCCTCTTGCTCCATTTTAGCAAGATCATTGGCAGACTGCATACGAATAGACCTAATATTGTCATCCCCTTGACCCGCCTCCAAGACCACATCACATAAACCAAGACAAACGAGGAGATCTTTTTTTCTGTTTTTTAACTCAGATTGTCTAGAAGCATTCCACGATTTAAGACAAGATTTCAGTCTTTTGAATTTAGCTTTTAAGCGCGAAATACCCGAACCAAACGTTTCTTGATTCCAAGACTGTTTTACCAATATAGGTAACTCTTCACACTCTAACCATGAATTGAAAACCTTAAACGGGATTTTACCAAACTCAAACTCCTTTTGTCTAAGAATAATTGGCCGATGATCAGAAACCCCAAAATTGAGAATCAAACCTTCAAGGTTTAACACCTTATCGAGGAAACCATCAGATAATAGAAATCTATCCAATTTACTGTATTTCCCTGCATTAACATCCAACCTGGTAAAAGAGAAGCCCCCTAAAGGAACGTCGACAAGGTCATTCTGAAAAATAAAATTATTAAAATTATTTGCATTAGAAGAAACAATGACCGAACCCAAACGTTCCTGATGAGATCTCACAGAATTAAAGTCTCCAAATAAGCAATAGTTGCCTGGATGAAGAGAGATAAAAGAAGAGATAAAGCTCCATAAGGCAACTTTATCCACTTCTCGTTGAGGAGCATAAATATTAACCATAAAGCAACTTAAATTAATGCCAACCCAAGAACCCTCCACGATAAGAACATTGTCAAAAGAAAAGCACTTATGCTTAGAAAACAATCGGGGATCCCACATGGAAACCAAACCACCCGATTTATCTCTAGCCGAAACGGAAGCAAAGTCAAATAAAGAATTCCCCCACAAAGACCTCAGATAAGTAATGGAGATAGAAGCCAATCTCGTTTCTTGAATGCCAAGGAAAGTAACCTTCTCTTTATTACATAAAGAAGCAATCATCCTTCTTTTAATACCACACCCGAACCCACAACAATTAAGAGACATAATATTCATTGGACAACCTTGGTGTCTCCCATTATATCAATAAATTCCTTCACATCAGCCTCTGACCCGTCCATCTTCAAACCCAACAGTTTTCCCAAGACAAACAGTTTGGAAAAATCCAAGACCCATTATTACCTTTAATTTTTTTTGTTCCAATAGAAAGAGTGCTCCCACTACCATTAGAAGATGCTTTAATACTACAAGGGGTTGGCTTAGCATGCTTTTCCTCCAACTTAAATACCGCCTCATCCGACCCCACTCGACAATCTGTAAATACTTGGCCATTAAAACTAGGCGGAACTGGGATGGAAGACTCTTGAGTCCTCAATAGTTTGGTTATCCAAATGGTGGTCAGTAGAATGTTGAGTTAAATTGTCTACCCCGTTAACTTCGTTTGAATGCTCCGCCTCCGAAAACTGCTCTTCATCTGAAGCAACCGATTCAGCCAAAACCTCTTCTATAAAATCACCATTATCATCTACACTGTCCTGATCACTCGGCCGATTGAAAGACGGTGACCAAGGGGCAACCTCTTTAATCACCACATAATAAGATGCTCCTTTAATGGATACGTTACTCACGTTATCCACTACTGAGGTCGCCAACACAAATTCTACTAATGGCCATAGGTTCTTCGTCATCTTCATAAGAGAACAAAAACTAACTTTAGAGAGAGCCCCATTAGTCCAAGCACAAAAAGGAAGTCCAGACACTTCCATCCAACAAATCCTATAGCTCTTAAAGTTAGAAATAGACTCCAAAGATGGGAACTTCAGTAAGATCCAAAGTCCACCCACATATTTAATCTTAATGTCATAAAATCCTTCTGAGAAACTGTCTGCCACGGAACAGGAATAGAGACCTGTTGCACAACGTTAACCCTAGGCGACTGAGAGTTTGTTGAAACCGTTCCTCTTTCGAATCGTGCTACATCAGCAAAGATATGATACGATCCCATCCAAATAGTTCTAAGGTTTTGAATCAACCGATTAACATCGTTAACCTTGAGAAATCTCACAAAACCAAAAGAACGCCCCTGCCTTGTGAATTTATTTGCAATGAAAACATCTACCACTGTACCCCATGCCTGACACTCCCTCCTGAGGTCCTTCACTGAAGACGATGGCGGGAAATTCGAGAGGAAGATCGAGGTTGAGACTACCGCAATTTCCTTGAATCGAGGGTTGAGGACACTACGATTATCGGAATCAACAACTTTCTCACGGCTTTTGGAAGGGCCTTTAGGTCGAGGACGGTTGTCGGAGGGCTTAGCAGACCGATACATGGCCGGAGTCGTTGACGGCGGAAGGGTTTTTCACGAATAGAGGGAATATCTCATTCTGTATCAGATTATAGTAATCTAATTGTAATCTTGTTTGTACCACTTCATTGTCATTTAACTATAGCATTTACTTCAAGAATCATACCATACTCTTTACTCTTTAATCTCTCCTCTACTACTATAGCCTATGCATTACTATTAACAACCACAACATGATTCTTGAAGATGACGAGTAACGTCTTGCATTAACATCAATGATAACAACCTATTTTATTCTACAGAGATCCGGTCATGATCATGATGATTTCATCCGTATTATATATTGTCCTTTTTGTAAGTTGTTTCAACGCGATGTTTCTTGTTTCTTGTTACATGATTTTGAAATGGAGAGTACTTGTCTAGCATGATAAAGATGATTTCATCCGTATTATATATTATCCTTTTTGTAAGTTGTTTCAACGCGGTGTTTCTTGTTACATGTTTCAACGCGGTACGATGAGATTTTGTGTATTGTATATATTTTAAGTAGAAAAGATTTTTAGTATTATTTTGTAGGTAGGTCTCCACCTATTAATTAATTAATATAATAGTTTCTAGCTTATTTCAAAGTTATTATAAAAAAGGGCGTAACGATGAAGTTGGCTCATTTACATGTTATTTTATCGTAATCATTTGAAATTGATACGAATGAAATAAAGCATATATTTGGTACTTAATTTCTGTTGGAAATTATTTGAAGGTTAACTCCATGAAAATGTACTGCAGATATTCAGTGGCGGCCCAACAATTTTGGAGGCTTAAAACGAAGTAAAAAACCGAGGCCTTTTTTCATTGTTTTTATTCGGTTAATAGTTCTGAAGTGATTCAATTTATCCAACCTATTAGCTAAAAAAACAAGTCAAACCAATCTATATATGTCCATCTATAATATATTAAATTTAAACGTGAGTTATGTTTGATACATTTTATACAAAATGTCTTAGGTCATGATTGAAAAAAAAAAAGAAAAGGAAGAAGAAGACCCCTTTTTATTACAAGTGCTAGACCAAAGACAAAAAAAGTATATAAAAATAAAATGCATAAACAGGTCATTAAAAAATAAATCTTCATAAGAGTGTTTTTGAGTATGCTTAGACCCAAGACAAATCATGAATCATAACATGATAGCTCCAACAAAGTTCTATGATTGTAGGCGATTTAAATTTTTTAGTGGAGACACAAGTTTGAATCTGACTTGTGTCATACTTGGAGGATTATGACAATGAAGGATTTGAACTAGGTCTTTCGAGGTTGTCAGTTCGAATCATGTGTACATCCGGGTTTTAGTCTACCATGTGTTACGTCAGAGAGTTTCACCTTTTTGGTGACACAACGGCTGTCAAGTGGCAGTCAGCTGTATGATTTTTCACATAAAGAGGCTCTCTAAAATTGAGGGTGTGATAGCCTAACAGTCTAACACACAATAAAGTCATTCTAGAAAAGATTTTTAATTTGTTCATGTACGGTCGCTTAAGGAATATGTCTTTTTCCAATGATTAATTTGTTATGTTCACATACTAACCTAGACAATGATTTGATGTAAAGAGGTGAATGCGTCCTCTTTATTACTTGCTTTCTCTCTTTTAGTGCCTATAAATGCACCAAGATGAGACAAGGGATGATCAAGCAAACTCCCATATAATAATTACACAACCATCACAAAACCACCCATAGGTAACCAATGGCGGTGTGGGATATCCTGGCCCATATTACTTTGGTGTTGAACATGATCATGACCTACGTACACCATCATCATCTATCCGGCTGTCAACGGGTATGGGAATCACATCGCGTGCGGGAACGATTACAAGCTTTTCGTTAGTAACATCTTCTGCATCGGTAGTTACTTTATGATTCTCGGTCTTTATATTATTGGTTTCCTCTCCGAGAGAATAACTTTGGTTCTTTTCATGTTCGTCACGATTCTAAGTTTTATTGAAAAAGTATACTATTATCAAATCCCGGAAGGACATGAATGCATATAACTCGGTACATTCATGAACTTCTTCATGCCGTCGCGCTAGGTTAATTAAGGAGTTGTTTATCGTTCTCGTTTATGTTTATGTTTATGTTTATGTTTATGATTATGTTTATGTTTCATGTAGTGGCCGGTCAATTAGTGGTTCGGTTCAAGTCTCTATAATTTCTTTGATTGTAAGCCTATATAAGGGCAAAGTAGGTAATCTGAAATTAAATAAAAGTGGCATTTATTTTGCCACTCATAATCTAAAATTTCTTTACAAAAGTGTAGTTAAATTGTGTGACTTGGATATACAGCATAATAATAGTTCATGGATACAACAGCAGGTCAATTACTAAAAACTATCAAAACATTAACCATGACTCTAGTAAATTAAGATATAAATTCATAAAATGAAAGTAAAATAATCAAAGAAAGAAGAGAGTTACTCAAGTCCCGGATTGATAATCAAACACGAAATAAACAAATAATTCTTGTTTGTTAATCAGAAAATTTAACTTAAAAAACTGATTACAACTCTCAAATCCTAACTCAGTTTGACTCTTAATGAACCCTAATTCGGTTGCATCTTACCCCCACACTCTATAATGTCTAATAATTAATAACTCGGTTTATATAGACTAACCCAACTTGTTAGTCAAGATATTACGTTATAATTACAATACAATAAAGAACCATGCTATAATTATGAAACATAACCAACTATGACCGACTTGTCATTATTGGCTTCCAACAGTTACAACTTACAAGGAATGTGTTCAAGCTTACAAAAGTAGGGTGGAAGCATTGAATTTGACTCATGTTCTAGCTTGTTGAATTTATAAGATCGTGTGTTATGGGCGTGGCCAAATCATCACCGAGGTGGCAGCGATTTTGCAGGTTAGGGGACGCGATAGACCACTTCGGCGGAGGGGTGATCTTTCTATTAACTAATTAATATCAACACATTACACATGACTCTGTTAGAAGGAATGAATGTTTGAAGAGTTCTTTCTTTGTAACATAACCTTCTTTTAATCACAATCTCCACTTTACAAACCTTTTTACAATAATTAACTTATAAATATCGACTAAATATTTTTGTTTTGTTTGAAGCCTGAAATCTTTTGCATTATTTGTACATGATTCGTATAGATATTCATACTCTTACGAAATACAAATTAACTTACATTATTCTTTGAGAAAGTTATTTTAATCTTACACCACCGATCTCCATTCAAGTGTAGGTGGGAAGAATGCTTGAATGATGGCTTTGCTATTTGCTATTTATGACCCAACAAGATAGCAACCCATTTTTTTGGGTTTCGAATATTTCCTTTTACTAATGCCTATAACATTTTTCTCATGAGTATGTCTAACTCTAACCTGTGATCATTCACGGTCATAATTAAAAGTTGACAATAACGATTTATGACCATTTCCCCATTTTTAATCTATAATAATTTACACAAGTCTTTTATCATTTTAACAATTTTTATATAGCTTCTCATATTTATTTTTAGTTATCAAGAATTTTACAACCAGTATTCTTATAAAGTATTGGAGTTCGTTTTTTTGTGGGTGAGTTGTGGGAAGTTGTTAGCGATGATATATTTGCTACCTAATAATAATATATTGATGGTTTAATATAGACCATGTAGGCTTTAATCTAAACAAAAGAAAAAATAAGCAAATAATACAAATGTTCGCTTTAATTAAAATAAGTTGAATAATATAAGAATAAAAAAAGATAATAATAACTAAACATAAAAATAAAAGTTAAAAGAAAATGTATTTGCTAAAAATGAAAAATAAATTACTAAATTAATAACTCAGTTTAAGTTTAGGGGTACAAACGTAAATTGTTAAAAAAGTAACTAATAAAGTTTTGATGTTCCTAATTTCTCTATTTTTCAGCTAGTTCCATATTAATAATAGTGATGGACAATGGTTCTTGTGTAGGTCTTCTTGTTTAAATATTTAATCTTGTTGAGTTTTCCTTAATTTTTTATCTATTTAGCTACAAAATTTTTCACGTCTCTCAAATGAATAGTGAATTCATATATAGTTAAATGATAGATCAGTAGATCCTGTGAAAGTTCTTGCTCCGGTCATGAAATAGATGAAATAAAAATTGTTTTCTTTTGGATAATCTGGATTTATTTATAGTCAAAATGAGAAATCATAATAAATATTAATATGAAACTTCAAAAGCTGGTGATCACTTTAAGTAGATTAACAAGGAATTAAGTCACAACATGATGATTTCCAACACGTATGATTCATTTTTTAAGTTTGATGCATGCAAAAAGATAAGAGTTGTTAATTTGAACGGTTTTGCCAATCTTACACTTTGCAACCGCAATGAATAAAATTTCTTGCTTCACTTGTCTTAGAGTTGGAAGGGTATGAGTGCACAAAATGCCCAAACCTAGATTTGAACCCTATAGAGGAATGTTGCAAGGTGACTTGATCAGTTCCCTCTCGTAATGTGATATAAATACGTACATATTCATCTATCATTGCCTGAAGTACTTTTTATAAAAATTAATAATAATTTAAAAGTAAAGATATTTTCTCATTGTCAGCTTATGTGTAAATATTAGGTAGAAGTTGATTTTAGTGATTTGTATGTTAAAAAAACAGAGAAAAAGAAGTTGATCCCAACAATCTGGCGAGTTATATTTTATGTGGACATTATTTATATGCATTGAAAACGATCGAGGTTCTAACTTATGATCAACGTAACCATTTCCCAAAGTGATGGGAGCAAAGAACACGACTTACAAAAAAAAAATGAATAAACGATTGACACTGAAGGAGAGAGAAAAAGGGGGGGGGGGGGTGATATGCTCAAGATTGCCAAATTGAGAAATATAGGGAGCATAGAAGTCAGGATTAAAGAGTTGCGAAGTTTATAATTAGCGGGAGATGATGGAGTGATGAACTTGTGTTTCTCGATCAAGGAACAAGACATCAAGTTAAGATGACAAACTTACTTTCATAACATTTTCAACGGTGGGAGAGTTGACCATGAAATAAACAACAGCTTCGCAACTCAAATACGACAATGAATGGAATAAATCCTGTTGTGGGCTTATCACACAAGGAGATCGAGGCGGGGATAAGCGCGTAGGAATATGGGAAAGGATAAGATAAATAGTATGCATAACATACATATTAAGGCGTGGAAGTGTTTGGGAGACAAAGAAGTACTTCAATGGGCTAATTAATTTGTTCAATTATAGTTTCAAAATTGGCAAAATATATGCTAGACAAATACTTATCCCTACGTTCGAACTTGGTCATCTAGCATCAAGCTAAACCGGATAGTTCAAAAGTGTGTAGGTGCCTGATCCATATCCCTCCTTTACTACCGTTTCAACATTTATATTAAAAAATTATGTGTACACAAAAAGTAGACCATAATTCATAAATTTATATATCTTAAATAATAACTACCAAAGTCCTTTGGCCTTTGAAAAATAAAAATGAAACTATAAAAGCAGGGTAATAAGCTTGCTTTATCATCTCTAATATTGGATATAAATAAATATAACAATTTAAAATTATAAATAAATAGACAGTGAAAGCAATAAGAATTTATTGTTCTTCTTTGGTCTCTACTCTCTATAGACCTACTACCATAGAATTTACATGTGAATGCTCTAAACATTTCTTTAGATTAATATGAAGTTATCCATGCCCAAAGTGATTATCTTTTGAGACTATAACTATAGCTTCACCACTCTTACTAAATCCTATTACTTTTAACGCATTTGGTGTGTTAAGATCAACAGTGAATAGCTTGGTAAACGATTCATCCTCCATCATCCATATATTGGCCTCGACACTATAGTCAATCACAACAAGAGAGTCCCTTAGCTTAGACATGGACAAAGAAGATCGGTACGCTAAACTATCAGGGAGGCTTACTTCTCTAAATTCTTCACTTGTCAAATCAAATGAAACAATCAAATTATGCCTTTCGTTCACGGTATTCCCATCAGAAGCAACCCAATAAAGAGTCCCATCTTTAGCTACCGAACACTCACTAAAGAAAATTGATTTACGAGGAAGATTGCCAGATAGACTTTTCCAGGCCCTAGTGCTTAATGTAAAAACCTCAACTTGTCGAGGGATGCAAGCTATGCTTTCGACATCCCTCAAGCGTCCAATGCACATGATCTTGACTATCTTAGGGTCACTGGTTTCACGACAAACCCCAAAACCTATACTGGTTGCATACGTCCCACATGTTGGTGGTTTAGGCAAAACAACACCAATTGCTTTTCTAATCGAAACATTCCAAATAACTACCATATGTGTTGGGCCGAGTGACACCGTACAAACAAAACAGGCCGTGAGAGCTGCCTAGTATTCTCGAACTTGTAAACTTGCCAACCAACCGTGGAATAGCCACCGAAACTTTATGTTGAGGGAAACTATAATCATCAACAAATGAAACATAGTTATTCATGATGGAAAATGAATAACCATAACCAACAACTAGACGTTGCGTGTCTGTGTGTTGGGCGCCATAACGAGTAATGAAATTCGAGCTATCTATAAGAGACTTCCATGTTTTGGAGACTGATCGGAATTGAATCAACGACTAGACAGGAAGCCTTTCCATGATTGCACGTTGCATTTCGAATGGTATGTTGTCTGACATTTTGATTTTGTTTAATGGAATCAGATTTAGAACTCTCACATAATTATGATTTGATATTGGATCCGTAACTCTAGAGAGAATATTTGTTTTAGTTGTAAATGAATGGTCTAATTATTTGATAAGTTTGTTTTTGAATAAAAGTTATAGATGACAAGGACATTATCGTTTTAAATATAAAGTTATATAATGCGGGGAGTCAAATCCTGACACGACTCGAAACCCAACCTGGAAAAATATAGGTTTTGGGTTGGCTGACACGACCCATTTTTTAAACGGGTCAACCGAAACCCGACCCGTTAAAAAGTGGGTTGACCTGTTGACCCGTTTAAGAATTTTAGTGATGTTAATATTTTGATTTTAGAGATAAAAAGTTTTGAATTTAAAGTATTTTAATTATCCATATATCTTTTTTTTTTTGAACAGCAAATTAGGATCACTCACGGACCACTGGAGTATCATCGTGTCACCAGCAGAACCACGCGATCATATTCATCTCCACTAGGCAATAATGCCTAACCACCAATTCAGGAGGAAACCCAATCAATCTTGGGAAACCCCCTTGTGGGATTCGAACCCAGGACCTTATGGTCCCTAAGCCTTATCCCACCACCAAGATGCCTAACTTTTAAAAATAAAACCAAATTATTTTTATCTACTAATTTGCTACCAACATTTTTATTTTATTAGTTCTAATCGCTTATTCTCTAATTATTTTTATTCGTTTGTTCTGAGTTTGTTAATTGAGAATGAGAGAAATATACACAAAAACAATTATATCTATCACAAATTATTAAAATGTTTTATGTGAAAGAGTAATTAATTGTTTAAGTTATTGCCAAGTCACTAGGTATTGTTCATATTCGAAACACGACCCGAACACTAAACGAATAAATATATGGGTTGGGTTAGGGTTGAAGAATCTCAACCCGCCAACCCGAAACCCATTAACCCGACATGATTGACACCCCTAAATTGTGGAAGCCAAAATTTAACGATAACAAGCACTAATTTTGTAATTATTTTTTTTTCATAATTGTAGAGGTGTCGTTTCTAACATTCCGCGAAAATAATCAAATCTAAAATGCTATATCTGTTTGTTGGGGGTTGCATTTAGTTTAATGATGTGTCAGTTAACAAGTTTGTTTAGCTGAACTATTCGACTGGTAATATGTTTATTAACCCATTTTTACAACCGACTAACCATATAAATCAAGTCTAGAAATTGATATATTTAGAGAACTCAATTCATTATACTAAAGAAAACAACTGAAAACCTTGATACTATAATCTCTCACATATATTATCAAGTACCCGAAAGTACTTGTACCCGAAAGTACCCGTACATAAAATCAGTAAATCTTGGTACACATACTTATACTCGAATTATAGGGTACCGGTACAGGTACAGGTACGACTACAGGTACTTTGGGTACGGTACTCGCTTTGGTACCTCTTTTTTCTTTTTTTTTTTAAAATCTCCACTAAACTCGGTATCGGTACGATACCGACAATCAATTATCTATAATACCAAAACCGTAATGCTGCAACCAAAACTAAAAATGAAACAATCAACCATATTATAAAATTCATTCTCTTTTCCTTTTCTTAGTTTATTGTTTTCTCAATTTCTATAGAAAAACAAGAGTGAAAGTTAATAGATGTTATTTAATTATATACACAATTATACATACACGTTTTAATGTTATAAAATTATATGAATATACACATATAAATTGAGAATGAACTTATTCAACTAATATATATTATGTTTTGAAAATATCGCTTGAAAGTTTAAGTCATAAGTGTTGGAAACCTAATAAAAGCTCCTACATATTCTAAACGGGTACCAGTACCTGTAATACCCGTACTTGTACCCGTACATGTACCCGAAAGTACCAGTACCTATAATAGCGTACTCATACCCGTACACAACAGACACGTACATGTACAGATACGGATACTGAAAAGGTACGGGTACGGGTATTTAGGAAAAAAAGCTAACCATAACTCATTTGATGCATATATATAAGTTTACCTTAATTTTGTTAACAATAAATAAAATAAAAACCACTTAAAACCTACAAGGCTACAACCATGAACCAGCTTGTTGAGGCCAGTTGGGTCGGCCCAACCACTGTGAGCTAATTGATGAAATTACGCAAACAATAACATTAACATGTGTAAAACGTTATTGCTACTCGATTGAGACGTTTAGATTATGGAGCTAAATAGGTGGTGTCCACCTGTCCGGATCACGGGATTTTAGCTTTGATGTTTTTGACACAAATATATAAATCGTAATCAGGCTGAACCATTGAATATGAAGCATGCCAACTTTCAACCCAACACGATTGACAGTTTGACACCCTACTTTAACTAAATAGAGATATTCTTCCCTAGCTATATAATTTTATATTGGCAAATATTTATACATAACACCGTTTCTTTATCGACTTACTCACATATTCTCAAACCTTACTGCTAAATTTACACAACATTCATCATAAGAATACAAAACCCTTAAACCACTTGTGGAACACCGCCTTTATATAAGCATCATAATACCATTAGAATACAAGCCCTTACGTACGTATACATAATATGTCGGATGATTTTGCGTTCCTGCGCTATTTCTTGATGCCGTGGAACAGAATCTAAAACCTCCAATAGTCTTTTTTGGTTACTTGTTTTTTTTCTTTTTGAAATGTCAACGAAACATCCATATAAGCTACTGGTTAAATTCACCATGCACTCGTCTTTTAATCCGAGGAAAAACCTCACCTAAGGCCAATGCACATGAACACTCGTTTGAAAGCACGACAATGAGGTGAGATAAAACTCGTTCAGTTCAAGGATCCAACTCGTGTATTAATGAAAGCTTATCATGTAGTCATTATTTAGTACATGCAAATCTAATAACAATTTTCACAACACTATAAAACCATATCTAACACTCACTAGGAAGAACATTAAAAAAATGGTAGATCTCATCATCATCGATGACCCCAACCTCAGTCTCACAAACCGAGCAACAAACCGAACTAAATGACTCATGTATTAATGAAAGCTTATCATGTAGTCATTATTTAGTACATACAAATCTAATAACAATTTTCACAACACTATAAAACCATATCTAACACTCACTAGGAAGAACATTAAAAAAATGGTAGATCTCATCATCATCGATGACCCCAACCTCAGTCTCACAAACCGAGCAACAAACCGAACTAAATGACTCGTCACCACCGGCTGAACCACCTTTTCTAGCTCGTTTCCTTTTCAAACTTCCTTTATCCGTCACTTGCCCTTTTTTAACCTTGCAATTTACCACAAAAACTGCTCGGTATTGTGTCACGTATTTTTCATGCCTACAAACAAACCCCAAATCAGTAATCAACATTACATATGCTTAAAGTTTGCGAAACAATATATATTGTTGTAAATGTTTTCATACCTTTGGCACTCGAGGCATAGGGTTGTAAAACACGCGGGACAGCTAAGCACTGCATCGGAATATTGACCTTTTTTCTTCTTTTGAACCCACGATTGGTCTTTATCGTCAAGATTTGGGTCATAGAACTCGGGTTTGACTGAATAGTCGATGACGTCGTCATCTGAAACTGAAGGTACACCACAATCGCTAATTTTTAATGATTTGAAACCATGAATAATGATGGGTCGATCAAACCATCAACAGCAACAATTCACAGGATAGTGATTGCTGATGAATTAATCGAACACAAATGACTATTTTACCCCTAACAGAATAATAAAATAAGCAGACACAAATAAAGTATAATGCCTCTATTCACATAATTCTTCAAACACGAACCTTAAGATTCTAATAAATATAGATGCAAACATACAGTCAAACTTACCAACTGATTCCTCGACATTTTGATCTTGATTATTTTCTTTTTCTTCAGTATCAATAGGTTCATTTACATGTGCATCTTCCTTCTGTTGCGACATCTGCAAATATACGAGTTAAATATAACATATAGTGAGAAAAAAAAACAAGAACTCAAATCCAAAGGGATAATTTTGGAGATAAATTACAAGATAAAGAATATCAAAATAATAATTTAAGTGTTCATATTTCTACATAATGAAGAAATTAGCAGATCTCAAAGAGTCAGCTAACATGGTTGTGAATACATCATTATAGGTGTGTGCTCACAGACCGAATTCTAAATAGTTGATGCCAAAACACAAATGTAGGTGAAGAATCTAATAGAGCGCTAGGTACAGTAATGAGGAATGACTTTGATACGTAGCCGGACCCTTCCCTTAAAAATCTACACCTGACTAAACCAACAATGCCAACGAGTGGAGTAACACGAACAATTTTCTACTTTTTTGTGAAGTTGTGATGTTCATTTGTTTAATGATTTCGATGTTATTATTATCGATTTAAGTTTTTACCTTTGTAATTGAAGATTTAGACTATTTCAGTGTTCGAAAAACCGGGACTAGTCGCCAATAAATCACTAGTTGGCTGGTGACTGACTAAGGGGCTGTTTGGTTCATTCAGATCTGAATGAGTCAGGTCTGAATGAACCTCTGTCCCATTCAGCAACAACAACAAGTCTGAATGATTCAGACCTAATTTTAACCATTAAGATGTTTTTCTGTTTGGAACCAAACAGTCTGAAGTCTGAATGAATCAGATGTTTACATATGAATGGTTCCATTCAGATGTAAACAAACAGCCCCTAATTTTTAGCTAATCGGCCAAATATGTCCGATTCGGACCAAATCATGGCCAACTTCTAGCCAAACTCTGTATATTACATATAAAAATGTGTGTGTAACTGTATATGTATATATAACTGAAAAATTACATATAAAAATATGTGTGTAAAAATTACATATAAAAATGTGTGCGTGTGTGTGTACAACTGTATATGTATATACTATATACAACTGAAAAATTACATATAAAAATATGTGTGTGTAACTGTATATGTATATATAACTGAAAAATTACATATAAAAATATGTGTGTAAAAATTACATATAAAAATGTGTGCGTGTGTGTGTACAACTGTATATGTATATACTATATACAACCGAAAATTACATATAAAAATATGTGTGTAAACTAAAAATTACAAATAAAAATATGTATGTCTATATATAAAACTGAAATTTACATATAAAAATTCCAATCCGTTGTATCACGATTGATAGCTAGTTCTAGGGTTGTTCAAAAAGCCCGCGGCTCGCTCAAAAATAGCCCGAAAAAAGCTTGATTCTAAATGAGCTCGGCTCGATTTCTATACGAGCCGAGATCAAGACAGAGTCAGCTCGGCTCGTAGCTAGGTCTTGGCTCGACTCATTGGCTCGGCTCGTTGGCTCGTTTAGATTAAACCTTAAATTTTAATATCTGTATATAATAATAGCATACCAAGAAATAAATAAATAAAAATTATACATATATTATGTCACTCGATCCCTAAAACCTTATAAAATGATAACAAAAGTAAAACATATCAAGTTATAAATTCTCTAGTTTATAAATTTTATACAATATGTAAGTTAAAATTATATTTTTTTTCTTTAATATATCAAAATTTGTAAAATAAAAAATGAAAAAAAATTAAAGGAGCCCGGCTCGACAAGCACGAGCCCGGTTCTTCAGCTCGATAAAGAAAACGAGCCGAGCTCGAGCCAGCTTGATTAAGCTCAAGCACACCCTGGCTCGACTCGACTACATCCCTAGCTAGTTCACACCCCACCAGCCGACTAGCGAGTTCTACAACACTGGCCTATCTCCATTCAAGCCGTTTATATTAATTCTAAGCTTTCAATTTCCTGTATCTAGCATAGTTGCACTTAGACCTAACATGTGTGGTTGATATTAAGAAAAGAAAATAATGGTGGACAGTGCAGGTAAGACGACAAATGGACGCTAGGTTGCAATGCGATAGACATCAAATTTGACTTATTTTACATGTACAAATGCAAATTTCACAATGCAAACCATAACAACTTTTTTTTTATCATGATTTAAACTAGATTTAAAACATGACAAACCGCAATTTTGACCTTGTTTACAAAGTCAAAATTACGGCTTCTCATAGCCCAAATCAAGTTCAAGTCATGCTAACAAAGGTTACTATGGTTCACATCATGAAAATCACATTAATTCATTTAGAATAAATCAAGTTTGATGATTACCGAATGAAACCTAGCTTACATTTATCGCCATACCAGCACAATGAACGATTATTTTCTTTCTTAATATCGACCGCTTACGTTACGACTAAGGGCAACTTTGTTAGATACCGGAAACTGAAAGCTTAGAATTAAGATAAAATATACTTAAGATCTTATTTTGAAGCTTCAATCTAAGAGACAATTGTTCCTAATATTATCTATTAATTATTGGATTAGAAGATAGAATAAGCTTACTGTTATCGTTGACGAGTAGGATTGCCGATCACCGGAAGCCGCCGTAGAACAGTGGCCGGCGGTTGAAGAGAAGCTACCGGAAGGTTACCGAGAACTGCCGGAGCTAGGGTTTTAATGTTTGTTCAATGTTTACTGTTGAAGTGTGATGTGCACGTGACATTATGTTACATATACATCAGAGAAAGGTTATTTATACACCGGGAGAGTCTATACGACTCGTATAGGTGCAAAGTCTGGTCATTTTCGGTTCAGAGTGCATGGATTTATTCCTTTGTACCGTATCACTCCTATACGAGTCGTATAGAGTTTGTTTGACTCGTATAGGTGTTTTTAAGATTACTTTAAAATTACAAAATATTAAAAATAACATTCGAGTTGGTTTATAATTACACAAATCTTAAATGGTTGGAGGAAAAAAAAGGTTGATAGATGGTGTGTACGGGTCGTATACCATCTATACGGCTCGTATAGACCAGAAAATAATTATAGATCTCTGGTCAAAGTACAGGCCCACATGTTGTCTATATGAGTCGTATAGACCCTAGGCTTGTATAGGTCATACGAGTTAAGGGCTATACGAGCTAGAAAATCTATACGGCTTGTATAAGGTCTATATGGCTCGTATAGACTGCAAAACGCTGCCACATTGTCACATTTTGTACGCATGTCAATAAGTTAGGGTTATACGACTCGTATAGGGCATATACGATCCGTATAGATTTATTTACACACAAGGGGGTTGATATTTGAATATAGCCACCCTTTTAGGCTTAGTGTTTGGAATTACACTCAATACCCGAGGGAGTGTTTCTGAAACATAATGTTAACCGTCCATGCCGATTTGATGCGTCAAGTCTCAGTGGCGAAGTTTGGATGAAAACGCTGGGGGGGGGGGGGTTCAAAATTTTCAACGAAAACAAGTAAATTTACACTTCTAAGTAAAAAAAACACAGGGGGACCTGGCCCAACTCGGGCCACAACAAAGCTTCGTCCCTGCCTCAGGCCTGACTCACCTAGAAACACTATCAAGGAGGAAACCCACAACTGTGGAAAACTGCTTTGAGTCAGGTTTCGAACTTGAGACCTCAAAGATCCCAAACTTAACCATCACCCAGTGCCTTGGACCAAAAGGCCACCTATATCACGTCTGAAATCTATTTCTAAAACTGACACATTATTCACTTTATAAAACTCGCCACACCAATTTGACAATGATAAACGTAAAATGCTACTAGGCCATAAGTAGATGCGTTGTATTTAAGTGAGGGTGAGCAGTGTCACAAAGGCGCCACATGTACAGGATATGTATTTTCCTTGCGCGGAGTTTTAAATTTTTAAATAAAATATTATAGTAAAAATATTACTAGCTTTTTTTTCTACCACGCCTGTTGGTTATAACGATAAGCCCACTAATATGTATTCAAATAAATAGTTTAAAATTAATCGAACTAAGGTTAACCGATCACGATACTAAATCAACTTTATTTAGTCAAAGAAAACTTGAATCTTTTGTGTGATGAACTTAACTTGATATAAATGTCAATACGATTTCTTTATATCCTAGTATGAAGACAATTGGTGAAATTAAAAGAAAAAAAAATGTATGAAACAAAGGAAAGAGTGCAAATGCAATTGCAATTGCAATTTGCAAATAAAATGGAAAACCATCTTAAGGACTTTGTAGTTTCTCATGGACCACAACCCAGGCACAAGATTTTGGACTTTTGGAGAAAATAAATATATACAATGGACGGTTAATGGACCACCCATTGGGTAAACTCTAGACCAATACAAGAAAGGATCCATGTTAACTACAGTAACACTGACAAAACTGATGATGCAAGCAATGAATGACATATATAGCACACGTGACAAATTTCATGGGAAAATATCAATTGCAAATTGTTAGTTAACAAGTTTTGATTATGGGTTATTAAACAGGAAAATCAATAAAAATGATGAATTGGAAAACTTGTTTCTAAGGGGCCTAAAAAAGTACTTGTTTCAGTTGCATGTCATAAGGAATTCGAACAACTGCTTCTTATGACTATTATGGAAGTACAATTCAATTTGAATGGTCGGAAATAGGATTGACTACGAATTCGAGCCAGAGCACACGGTTTCATAAAACCGCACGATTTTCCCTGAGAATATGCACGCGGTAGAAAAATTACGTCAATCTATCGAGATATGGTATGCCACAAGTGAATATTTGCGACAAGAAATGATAAATGTCACTTCCATCCACCTCAACCAAGATTTGTGCTTCACACCACAACATGATATTGGCGCCAAACCTGCATCCCCCCTTATTGGCCATTCCCTTAACGCCCGAGAGGGCAAAAAAGGTGAGGTATCCATTTCAGTCAATCATATTTTTTGTTTATTTTTTCATATCTAGTTAACTAACTCTTTCATTACACCTATTGTTTGAGTTAGTTAGTTGGTCAGTTATAAGTTAAAGCTCACTGTCTGCATAGCAGTGACATGACACTTTAACTAACTTCTCCACAATACTTAGTCTAAGATGATTAAATGCTTGATGAAAATTCGGTCCAATCAAGATTGCTCGGCCCATCCAAGAATGGTTGAATGTTCTCCATGCCCATACCCGCTTGAAATAGAAACTTTTGATTTAAATTGGTGAGGATCTACACATCTTTAGTTTTCATTTATCATATTGTAATTCGGTATTCTGCATGCTTTAGCTCTTAAATCTGAGTTATTGTACATTGTTTGCGGTTTGATACATAAAATTAGGTGTCGGTAAGATGTCGTTAGTATATACCCCATATGTCATGACATAAAAAAAGGAAATAAAATTTAAGTTTAACATCCTAATAATTATTTAAACGAAATTCGAGTAAACCTACAACCATAAACTTTTGCCTACATTTTATTAAGTGTTACTTAAACTTTATTAGATATAAATATATAATGACTTAAACATGTGTGAGTACGTATTTCACCAAACAACACGTTTTTGGTAGCGATCAATATCTAAAAGGGTGTGACTTGTGTGTTGTGACTTGCACACCTAACAGTATAAATCAATAAATCTTGTCAAAAGACTCAAAATTGGCATGTACATGAATGTAGTAGCTTTCAGTTGGCCTCTACTGTGGCACAATTTGGTATTTAATGCCCACTTTATTACGGCATAATGTTTTTTTTTCATAAATATAGAAGGGTATGTGATAATATAAATATTTGCATAGAAGGTTGGCTCCTTCTAAGCCTTATGAATTAATGTGTATAAATGCATAACATGAATCAAAACAAGAATCAAGATGTGGTAAGAGCATCTACACCAACAAGTTTATGAGCTCGTTTTGATGATGTGAAAAGAGGTGGGGATATGAGGTGGCCGGCGAAAGTTGTTGTACAGGAAGTTTGGAAGTGAAGTCCGGAGAGGAGGTGAAGAGGTAGGTCCCAGCAGGGCTCAGTTGGTCCCGCATGACTCACCTTGAACAGGGATGTCTGCGCAAAGACCATCTACTCCCGCAGGACCCACCATGCTCAGAGAAGCCTACGCGCAGTATGCAAGCTGCATACGCAGGGAAAGCCTCCCAATGGTAAAGTAACCCGCCTGTTCCCGCAGTTGCGGATACAAGCCATCAGGGAAGGCTACCCGCACAGCATAGCTACACGCATAAGGCTTAACACTTACAAATATTCAGTGTCACCTGAAAGAATGAGCAGAGGCGGGAGGGGGAAAACTCCCGCCAAAATGGGCCAGTCTGTATGATGGAGGATCTTTTGCGTGATACCTGACGAGGTAAAGACAAAAGATCTGACCAAGAATGCGACAGCTCACTGACAGCAGCGTGGCAGACAGCACGCCACAGCACTGTGACCAATAGCCGCCGCCTGCCCACCAACTCCTGCCAGACCACGTGCCTAGCCTGCAGTGGGTAGAAGACGAAGAGTGCACGGCACGCCTGCTCTGTGTCAGCCGCTACCTATCCACCACTCACGGGTAGGGCACGTGCATAGGTTACAGTTGGTGGCGTGTTGGGCCGGCTAAACCCCTTGGAAACCCACCTTCGGCTATAAAAGACAGCAAATGGTATTATCATTTCATCATCTACTATCTCGTATAACTTACTTGATAATTGCTCTAATAGTATTCATATACTTTTATATTTAAAGAGCAATATAGACTGATTCTCACGCCGGAGGGTGGTCACAAGGAGGAACCCCCCCCCCCTTCTCAGTGACGAGCTTACGGTGTCTGTTTTGCAGGTTCCTTGAAGTACAACTTACTCTGCTGGACCTAACCTTCGTGGGAAACATTACTTAGCCCCCAGATTACCCATAATCTGCCAGGGGTCACTTAGTGTTTCTTCATTGGCGCCATCCGTGCATAAAGCTAGAACTACATCTTTCTCCAGTTTTTCAAAACTTCCAAGATGACTAGAGAAATTCCGGTAACCACAACCCCAGCCACTGGGGTAAACACCGGCAACACAATGTTTACAAACACTACCCCAGCCACCCAAGCTGGGGCAAGTGAAGTACATTTTACGAACACTACCCCAGTCACTCATGTAGGGGCAAGTGGAGTAAATATTCCACTGGGATTCACTGATGCCCAGCTGGAAAAACGAACTCGAGCCCCTCGCCAAACACTTGATCAAGTGAAGGCATGGGCCGAGGCACGTCAAAGAGAATTTCAGGCTGAGTTGGACGAACGCTTGCGTTCAGTCCAACAAGCTGAGGAATTCGGTAGTACTCGCCAGCACCTCAACATGAGTAGTGAGTACGAGTACTCAGACGCCGAGAGGGAAGACTCCGACACCGACGCGAACCCTCGCCATAGGGCGAAAGGGAAGCGTAAGGAAACGGATCCCCAGCCAAAAAGGAATTTTGGGGAAGCATTCCAACCAGTCACGGAAAAAAGCTCGCGTGACTTCTCCAAGGCCTTTAGACCTACTGCCACAAACGCAGGAAGGTCAAAATTTGCAAGGGACATTGCAGAAGCAATCGCCCCGAGGAGTGCCAAACAAATGTCCAATATTGGCACATACGATGGTATATCCGACCCAGATGACCATCTGAACAGGTTCATTGCGGGGGCAACCGTCAGTAACTGGACGGAACCCACGTGGTGCTACATGTTCCAGATGACTCTGGTAGGAGCAGCCAGAGCATGGTTCGACCGTTTACCGGTCCACCACATTTATGACTGGGCAGACTTCCAGAACAAGTTCAGTCAACAGTTTAGTCAACAAAGGAAGCACACTGAGGAGCAGTGGACGATCCTCAACTGTGTGAGAGAAGAGGATGAATCCTTACTGGACTTCATCACCCGCTTCAACTCCAAGAAGCTGAGTCTGGGCAACATCAGTGAATACCTCGTTCGCGCCGCTTTCATTCAGGGCGCTGAATACCCAGAACTCATCCGCACTCTGACGGGTAAAGACGGCATGCCATCCACGTGGGATGCCATAATGACGGCAGCCAAACGCTTTGCCGAAACGGAGAAACAGCTGGGAAGAGATCTCCCCCAGAATACAAACCTCTACACGCAGAGCACAAGGGAGAACAATGTGAGAACCGCCCGGCTAAACAAAAAGAGGCGGCAAGGTATTTGGCAGTCAAGGATAAACTTTGACACCCCCTCAAGCTCTCGCCCTCTGGTTGGCGGAAGGGACAACACGCACCCTTCGAACCGGAAAAACCGTTGGACGCCACTCACCAAGAGCGTCACGGAGATATTTGCCACGGAAAAACTACCATGGCCAAAAGCCCCAGCGATCCGACAGAAACCCAATGCGGATCAAAGCAAGTCTTGTGACTTCCATGGGACAAAGGGCCATAGCACTGAGGAGTGCACATCCTTGAGGGACATCGTCGAGACATTTGTCAAGGATGGGAGGCTCGCACACCTCGTGGCATCTATCAAGAAGGGAGGAAGGAACGACAACAGGTACAGGGGTAACGGACGAAAGCCCGTCGACATTAGCATCAACATGGTCCAGGGTAAGGTCAGAGGAAGAAAGAGACCGATAACCGAACCATGCGCATGGAAGGAAGCAGAAGTGCGCTTCCCGCGAGTGCCGGGAGGCCCAAACAAAGAAGGCCCCATTGTCATTAAAAGCCAGCTGGGGCACTACATCACCTCCCGCACCCTCGTTGACAATGGCGCATCGTCGACAGTGATGTACAGGCAGTTCTTCGACAAGCTCGACGATGAAGACAAGGAACGCCTGGAGACGGTCTACGCTTCAATGGAAGGGTTTGACGGCAGCATGAACACTCCCTTGGGCATCCTATCTTTCCCCGTCACTCTCACCGATGGGAATTATTCACGCACGGAGGATGTGGATTTTGTTGTAATGAAAAAACCACATCATACGTATGACATCCTATTCGGGAGAGACGGGATGGCAAGATTCAACGCCGTGGTATCCTCAGTCCACGGCATGATGGGATGGCCAACAACTGAAGGCGTAGCGATGATCACGGGCATTCCCCAGGTATGCATCGCATCTGTCTCCTCTAAACCCAAACCGAAGATGGCCAAACAAACCATCACTGAACCTGAACAGTGGGCATTCAATGGGAAATATCCCGATCAGGCCGTTACCATTGGCCCGACAATTGTTGATCCAACACGCACCTTACTCAAGCGCTTACTGCAGCGAAACGCAGACATCTTCGCGTGGACACCAGCCGACATGACTGGTGTACCCCGGGGTAAGGCAGAGCATAAGCTCAAATGCGATCCGGCCGTTACGCCGATCGTACAAAAGCGCAGAGTAATGGGGCCCGAGCAAACCAACGCGTGCAGAACCCAAGTCAAGGAACTCCTTGATGCGGGCATCGTGCGCGTTAGCAAATATCAAACGTGGGTTGCAAATCCCGTAATGGTACCGAAGAATAACAAACAATGGCGCATGTGCATAGATTTCAAAGATTTGAATAAAGCATGCCCCAAAGATTGTTATCCGTTGCCAGAAATTGATCTCAAGGTGGATTCGGTGGCACCATTTCGCCTTAAATGCTTCTTGGATGCGTATAAGGGGTACCATCAAATCCACATGGCTGTAGATGACCAGGACAAAACCGCCTTTCGGACGCCCGATGGCACATTTTGTTATAAAATGATGCCATTCGGACTTAAGAACGCGGGATCCACGTACCAACGACTAATGGACAAAGAGTTTCACGCCCAAATTGGGAGAAACTTGGAAGTCTATATGGATGATTTGGTCATCAAAAGTCCCGAGCCAGAGGCGATGTTGAAAGACATTGAGGAAACTTTCAACACACTTAGAAAGATAAACATGAAGCTCAACCCGAGCAAGTGTTCATTTGGGGTGGAAGAAGGGAAGTTCTTGGGAGTCATTATTACTAAAGATGGCTTCAGAGCGAACCCTGAAAAGGTCGAAGCCATTGTCAAAATGGAATCACCTACCACCATAAAACAGGCTCAAACACTGAATGGACGACTAGTCGCGCTTAACCGCTTTTTGGCAAACCATGCGGATAGGTCGTTCCCATTTGTGTCAACGCTAAGAAATTGTTTAAAGAAAACGCACTTCCGCTGGACACCAGAAGCGGAAGCAGCTTTTCAGGAGATTCGATCATGCCTGATCGAACTCCCAACACTCACAGCACCACAAGCGGGGGAGGAGTTAATCCTATACCTCTCCGCAACAGATAGAGCAACCGGGGCAGTCCTGCTTGTAGAACGAAAAGGCATCCAGATGCCAATCTATTATGTTAGCCGCGTGCTGGCAGACGCGGAAACCCGGTACTCTACCCTGGAAAAACTGGTCTTGGCACTTATTCACGCTTCACGCAGGTTGAGACGATATTTCCAGGGTCACCCAATCACTATTCTCACTAACTTCAAACTCTCAAATGTTCTAGGCAAACCCGAGTTATCGGGACGTCTAGCCAAGTGGGCAATTGAATTGGGAGAATATGCGATTCAATACAAGCCGAGACCAGCCATTAAAGGCCAGGTCCTGGCTGATTTTATTGCAGAAGTCCCCGCTTCACGGGAGAAAGAGTGCCAGGAGGAGGTTCAACCCTCCCCAGCACACGAAATCAATGAGGTCTGGCGACTCTACACTGATGGAGCAGCTAGTAACGAGGGTTCAGGCGCAGGGTTAAAATTAACAAATCCAGCAGGCCAGGAATATACTTATGCTATTCGGCTGGATTTTCCAAGTACGAATAACGAGGCTGAATATGAAGCATTCCTGGCCGGATTGAGGATTGCGCGTAAAATGGGTGTAAAAAATTTGGAAGCCCATGTAGATTCCATGCTAGTGGCAAACCAAATAAACGGGACGTACACGGCTGTGAACGACACAATGGCCCTGTACCTTGCCCAGGCCAAAGCCATCATGCGCGATTTTAATGATTGTAAAGTGATACACGTCAAGCGCAGCGAAAACAAATCTGCGGATGCGTTAAGCAAGCTTGCATCACTGGCCTTCACCCACTTGGGAAAGGACATCCGCGTGGAACTCCTCGAAACACCATCAGTCCCGCACAAGGAAATCTGTGTCATCCAAACCGGTACAGAAACATGGATGACCCCAATAATAAAATACCTTGAAGCAGGAACGTTACCAGAGTCGAAGTCACAGGCAAGAAAACTACGCTGTAAAGCACTGAATTATCAGCTGGTCAATGACATCCTTTACAGACGTAACTTTCTTGGCCCATTGTTAAGATGCGTGGACAACCAAGATGCCGACTACCTCCTAAGGGAGGTTCACGAAGGCATCTGTGGAGTACACGCAGGCCCCCGCGCTGTGGTAGCCAAGCTAAACAACGCGGGATACTTCTGGCCGGGGATGCATATGGACGCGTTGGCATACATCAGAAAATGCAGATCTTGCCAGCTTTACGCACCCAACACGCATCGCCCGAAAAATGAACTTGTTCCTGTCACTTCCTCGTGACCATTTCAGAAGTGGGCCATTGACGTGACAGGCCCATTTCCTACAGCAGCTGGGAATGTTCAGTTCCTAGTGGTAGCCATTGACTACTTCACCAAATGGATAGAAGCGAAACCTTTAGCCCAAACAACCGCAAAGCATATCAAAAAATTTATTTGGGAATTTATTATTTGTCGTTTTGGACTTCCACAGAATTTGGTAAGCGATAATGGCACCAACTTTGCTGACAAGAAGCTACAGCAATGGCTGAAAGAACTTCAAATCACCCACACCTTTACCTCAGTGGCACACCCGCAAGGTAACGGTGAGGTGGAAAGAGCAAATAAGAGCATCGTCGAAGGCATAAAGAGAAGACTCTTGGAACATAGATCCGGTTGGGTGGACGAGCTTCCACACGTCCTTTGGGCAAACAGAACGCTGAAGAAGACCAGTACGGGAGAAACCCCGTTCAGTCTCACTTATGGCACTGAAGCCATGATCCCAGTCGAAATCGGTTTACCCTCACCAAGGGTCTTAATCCAACCAGAAGACAATGATGCGGAAAGACGGTTAGACCTTATGCTAACCGAAGAGCGCAGAGACTTAGCCGCCGTGCGTGAAGAAAACTACAAACGACAAATGCAAAAATACTACAACACGCGGGTAAAACTCTGCAATTTCAATAAAGGAGACTACATACTGCGTAACAACGAGGCTTCGAACCAACAACGCCCAGGAAAGTTGGCCCCGATTTGGGAAGGGCCATACGTTATCAAAGAAGTTCTGGGAAAGGGCGCATACCGGCTCGAAAGGCTCGATGGCACTCCCATCCCTAGAACATGGAATGGAGCTCAATTACGCAAATGTTATATGTAGATCAATTCCAACTTGTAAAGAAAAGGCCTAGAGCCACTTCTAATGGAAATGATTCTCCTTTCATGATATATTGATAGCTTGTAACCTATGAACTTCCCTTACGGGAAGAAGTAGTTGCGTGTGGAAGGCGGCAATACCCGCATAAACACAACGCCAAAATGTTAAAAAGTTCTAAGGAAAACCTACACGCAGGTCAGATGTAGGTAAAGTTTAGCCATCCTTGTAAGTGCAAGTGACGGTCTTACCCGCACAATCACAAACAAGGAAGCCAAACTTAACTTACCATCTACCACGTTAAAAGGTTAACTTATGAACACTTAAAGGATAAGAAAAACCTACACGCAGGTCAGATATAGGTCTAAAGTTAAAGCCATCCTATTAAGTGCAAGTGACGGTTGCACCCGCACAATCACGAAAGAGGAAGCGAAAACTTTAGTCCATTATCAACCACGTTCAAAGGTTTAACTTAATGCCTTAGAAATTTCGAAAAGGAAAACCTACACGCAGGTCAGATAGAGGGTAAAGATTAGCCATCCTACCAAGTGCAAGTGACGGTTTTACCCGCACAATCACGAAGGAGGAGGCAAAACTTTAACCCATCATCAACCACGTTCAAAGGTCCTTATTCTAAACACTTGGAAAATTGCTAATTCAAACTAAGTATGCAAGTCATAAGTTTATAAAGCAAGGAACCCAAGGAAGGAAATAACAATCTTATACGCAAAAAGATTAATATTTCACAATCTATTACAAGAATGGCTGGGTAACTACCCGCCTAAAAGAAATCTATACAAAGCCAAGTCTATCCTAGCAGTGGGAAAAGATCTTCAGGATCAGGCTTCAGGGCCACCTCCGCTTGGACCAGCACCGTCAGAGCGCGGCTGCCCAAGGAAAGCCTTAAGGATGTTTAGCCCATCATCAGCAGCAGCAGCTTCATTCACCTTCTCCACCACTGGATGCGGGAAGGAAGCGTACTGGTTCACAGCTTGGTCATAAGCAGCTTCAGTATTAACATTGAATAAAGGGAAGTTGGAGGGCGGAAAGCCTCTCTCAGCAAACCCTAGACCAAGCAGGAAGCCAGTCTTCTCCCCATCCTCATGAGAAGCGTTGAGGGTTGCGCTCATCGCATCGTCATAAGAGGTCTCTGAAAGGACCCGACGCACAACCTACAAAAGAAATACAAGTTAGAACATTTTCTAATTACGACCGGAAAGCGTAAAGAAAAAGATAAAGATACCTGAGGCAACGCTTCTCGAAGCAGCCATTGGAGGGTAGCTTGACTTTCTTTGTAAGCACGTTCGGCTCCGCTTTTATCAAGGTTGGCAAGTTGAACTTCCTTGGCGGCAGCTTCTTCGACGCTTTTGAGTTTCCTTTCAGTGCGGTCAAGCACCCCCCTCTGGTCAAGGATCTCCTGCAGCTTCTTGGCATCTTCCATTGCCAAGGCGTCATGAGCATGCTGAAGAGCCTTTAATTTGCATTTAAGCTGCTCATTCTCTTCGCGAAGCGGCTCAGCAACAGCTTCAGCCTTGGCAGCCCTCTCAGTTGAGTTTCGCGCAGTCTCCTTAGCCAGCCGAAGCTGTTCATTCACAGCTTGGGCAGCCTTGGAGCGGGCCTCGAGTCGCGCCTGGACCTCAACCTCGAGGGCCTTGAATGCCTTCTCCTTCTCGGCTGCGGCAGCGGCCAACTGCCGGTTCTCCTCCCGAAGAGCCCGCGCTTCAGATACATCTTTGGCGCGAGCTGCTTTTAACTTGTCGTTTTCACGACAAAGCAGCTCGACGCGGGGCTGCGTCCGGGCCTGGAGAACCCGAAGCTCATTGGTTAGCCTACCCTCTTGGTAGCTAGCCATGGCTTCCCCCAACGCACCATGAGGAGCAGCGTGGCGAGCCCAGTCCACGCACTCCACAGGGGTACGAAGGGTTGTTCCTCGGCGTATGTTCCATCTTGGAACATACACTTCATTGGAATCCGACACTGCAAAAGAAACAAAGACAGTTAGGGAAAGATGACAAAAATATACAAAGGAAAAAGAACCCTACGTACCTGTAGGGTCAATAACAGGCCGATAGCCGCCAAACCCATCACCTGAACCTAAAGGAAATCCATCCAACAGGTCAGGCAGACGGGAAGGTGGCATAGATCGGCGGGAAGCCCGGCGCGTACCTGATGGTCCGGCCGTCGGTGCCGGTGGCACAGGTATAGTGGCAGCCGCTGTGGTAGCCATTGTTGGCGCCACCTCCTCAGCAACAGTAACCGCCGGCTCCGTGAAAGATGCTGTAAAAATTGCACTCACGGCCGGCGGAGACACCTTCTCAGCTGGAACAGCCTCAGGAAGGCTGGAACCAGCGGAGGCAGGCGCAGACGCCTGGGTCGACGCCTCGGGAAGGCTGACCGAGCCTACCGTCATTGGCGGGGGAATACTTGCTCCAACTCCACCCTGGAATGCGTCAACATCCGCACCTGCACAAGCAAATGTGTTGAATTTATTTGAAACAACAAATCTAGACAAGAATTATGGGGGTACTTACGGGGTTTCTTGAGCTTGAACATACGAACGAGTGGGGGCGAACCCGATGGAGCCGGCCTCTTGACACCGGTAACCGTCGTCGTCGCTGCCTCGCCGGAGGAATCACCTACAGCCTCCGGAGCGGTGGTCTCCTCACCACCGGGCTTCCCCGCCACCTCTGCATTATCTGACTCCGAGTCAGATAGGACTACCGGGTCGGCCGTAGAGGCCACCTTCTCCTTGCCTTTCCCGACGGCAGCCTTTTTCTTCCGCATCAGTGGAGGACCTTCTGCGGATTCCTCAGAAGAAGAAATGTCAACTCCAGCAGCAGGCACAGCATTGAGAGGTTCAGGATAGAAGATAGGCTTACCTGGCCGTCGGTGGCTCAGGATCTCTTGGCCTGGCGGGTAAACCTCCACGAACCGACCCGCGGTCTGCTCTAAGATGGGCAACTCGTTCTCGTCCAGAGCACGAGTACCCATCCGCGCAGGACCATCTTCCTCCCGCGGATTCAGGAGCGACTGAAGATCGTTCCCCTCTGAAATCAACAAGAAAGTTAGAAAAAATCGAAGTCAGCAAAATGAAACAAGACGTACCATAAGGGACAGAGTTCGAACCATATTCAAGGACGATCGGAACCTTATCCGCATTCGCCGCCTTCCACACCCGGCTCATCCCCAGCATCACCATCGCCGACTCCGGAAAACGGAAAACCGGGGACTGGACCCGGGATATCTTCGAGAACCATTCCGCCTCCTCGTAGTTGAGGGCGGGAAGGTTCGGAAGCGCCTGGCCATTCTTGAACTTCATGGCGATGGGGATGGCGCGAGCGGATATGAAGAAGAACTCTCTTCTCCACGAGCGAAGACTCCGCTCGGTGGTACAAATCTTTAAACCCTTGATACGGGTTGTAAGAGTGTACCACCCCTGGATGCACCTCCAAGTGTAGAAGGTCATCAGACGGTCAACGAGGGGCTCAAGGCCCAGTATCCGGCACACCCACTCAAAGTGCCGGACCTTGGCAATGGCCATGGGGTGCACCTCTGTCAGGTGCACACCGTGCCTCTCCAGAACACGGTACACAAACTTTGTCAACGGAAACCTAAGGTTTCCGTAGACAAAGAATGCAGCATAAACCCCGATCTTGCCACTAGGGGCATCGTACACAGTATGGTGGGGTTCAGGAAACTCAGGCTCGAGAGACTCGAGCATGAACTTCCTGACAATATACTGGTACAGATCGACAGGAAGAGAGCACTGGCATTCGCCAGCAGTCTTCTGGTCATCAGCATCATGAGAAGGCATGGTGGAAGAAAGAAGAGATTTCAGAGTAATGCTTTACTGAAAAGAGAAATTCGCCGGAAATTACTGGAGAAGAAGAGATGAAAGTGGAAAGTGTGGATTACAAAGACCCCTCTCCCCCTTTATATAGTAATCGCAATTAATGCGATGAAATTAATACGGAAGAGAGAGAAGTCAAAGGTGCAATGAAACTATGACACGTGGCAAAGGCAAGCTGGCAACAGCTGTCAAAAGGACGTATGCCAGAGATTTCGCGGCTACGCGCCCGGAATCCCGTGCCCACGCGCCTGAAAAAGCAACTGGAATGACCACATAATGTCATGTCGCCATAACTTCTGGCACGTCCTGACACAGTCAGAAGAAACCGTCGCACGACGTTTGAGGTATTGGGTTGTTATCCATCCACCAACTCTTCAAATTTCAAAATTTAAAAAAATTTTTTGAAGACTAAGGTTCAAAAAAGTAAGCGGGAAAATACCCCTTACCTTGGCAAACAAGTAACCATAAGCCGGGTGTGGGTACAGTGTAAAGGCAAAACCCTTCACATACCTAACACCCGCAGGGAATTGAAGCCAAAATATTTGGCAACCAAGTAACCATAAGACGGGTGCGGGTACAGTGTAAAGGCAAAACCCTTCACATACCTAGCACCCGCAGGGAATGGACGCCAGGAATACCTTGGAAGTAAAGTAACCATAAGACGGATGCAGCTACAGTGTAAAGGCAAAACCCTTCACATACCTAGCACCCGCTGAGAATTGAAACCAGGAAGGATCTTCTGGGCAATGCTTGTGAAAACGGAAATAATATCCCCGCATAGCGGGAACATCGAGTACTACGTTGTTTGAGGCTCCAAGATGGAATTGGTGGTTTAAACATAATTGATCACTATGTTCAAAAAACTACCAGAACCACAGGGAGAATCCGCACAACTAAGACTCAATGCTCCTGACTTGCGAGGAGGTTACAGACCTACCCGCATCATACCCAAAGACCAAGCAGGAAACTCGGGAATTTCTGCAAGTGACAAGGACTTCCGCGGGAAGAACCCCCATGGAAAACCTTACAAAAACCCCTTTTCAAAACCCTTTGCTTATAAGTCCAAAAGTTCACCTCACTTTATTAGACATTCGTGAAAAGAACATTGGACTGGGGGGACTTGAAGAGGTAGGTCCCAGCAGGGCTCAGTTGGTCCCGCATGACTCACCTTGAACAGGGATGTCTGCGCAAAGACCATCTACTCCCGCAGGACCCACCATGCTCAGAGAAGCCTACGCGCAGTATGCAAGCTGCATACGCAGGGAAAGCCTCCCAATGGTAAAGTAACCCGCCTGTTCCCGCAGTTGCGGATACAAGCCATCAGGGAAGGCTACCCGCACAGCATAGCTACACGCATAAGGCTTAACACTTACAAATATTCAGTGTCACCTGAAAGAATGAGCAGAGGCGGGAGGGGGAAAACTCCCGCCAAAATGGGCCAGTCTGTATGATGGAGGATCTTTTGCGTGATACCTGACGAGGTAAAGACAAAAGATCTGACCAAGAATGCGACAGCTCACTGACAGCAGCGTGGCAGACAGCACGCCACAGCACTGTGACCAATAGCCGCCGCCTGCCCACCAACTCCTGCCAGACCACGTGCCTAGCCTGCAGTGGGTAGAAGACGAAGAGTGCACGGCACGCCTGCTCTGTGTCAGCCGCTACCTATCCACCACTCACGGGTAGGGCACGTGCATAGGTTACAGTTGGTGGCGTGTTGGGCCGGCTAAACCCCTTGGAAACCCACCTTCGGCTATAAAAGACAGCAAATGGTATTATCATTTCATCATCTACTATCTCGTATAACTTACTTGATAATTGCTCTAATAGTATTCATATACTTTTATATTTAAAGAGCAATATAGACTGATTCTCACGCCGGAGGGTGGTCACAAGGAGGAACCCCCCCCCTTCTCAGTGACGAGCTTACGGTGTCTGTTTTGCAGGTTCCTTGAAGTACAACTTACTCTGCTGGACCTAACCTTCGTGGGAAACATTACTTAGCCCCCAGATTACCCATAATCTGCCAGGGGTCACTTAGTGTTTCTTCAGGAGGTTTGGAATCACAGATTTTAAGGGTGTGGTCTCTCTCACAAATACTTAAAATACATGAAATATTATGTATTATATTATTTTATTATTTTAATAGATTTTATATAGGTCATTGCTTGCAAAAGAGATTGGTATTTTGAAGAAAGTTTTAGAGTATCAATTTAAGGATTTATAAATGTTTGTTGTAAATTTGAAACCTCAAAAAAAATCATCATAATTTGCTTTTATAGAAAATAAAAATCTTATTTAGATATATGCGCACACATATCACTTTTGTTTTATAAGGAGAGCCCGTGGGGAGCTAGGAAGGCGAGACTCCCAACCCGATCATCCAGATAGGCCCAAATTTTATTAAAAAAATTATATGTTTTTTTTCTTGAAAACTAATAAGTATTTTAAACCCAATTACCCAATTCATTTAAATCCACTTTTATTAAAAAGAATTTTTTTGCATAACCCAAAACACAAACCAATAAGCCAAACTCATTTTTTTTGTTTGAACTCAAGTTCATTTAAAAATTAAATTGTTTAAATTCAATTAAAGAATCCTTTTAAATAAGACCCAATATTTTCTTGATTTCAATCTAAAATTTTTATCGATTCTCAACGACCATGTTTATAAGTTACTCTTGTTAATAAAGTTTGGATGTAAGTTAAATATCTATACTATATAGATCGTACCTTTTGTAAGCTTTGTAGTATAATCATTTAGCGAAATTGTTAGGTACACTCTTGTCGTGTACAAAGATTGATTAAATGATTGGTCATTTCACAAAGCCTTCGACCCTTTTGCTTTACCTTTGGTCTATTATGTTTCCACTAAAATCAATATTATTATTATTATTATTATTATTATTATTATTATTATTATTATTATTATTATTATTATTATTATTATTATAAATCCAATGGGCAATCGACTAAATTGTTTATTAAACGTTTAGTGACGTTCCTTCTAATCTTTTAATTTTATTAAATATTAATAGTACCCCACCACTTAATAGTAACTACATATATTTCACTATTGGCTAATATAAAATATGAACCATGCATCAATGATTATATGTAGATAATATAAAATCAAATCATGTCATATCATAATATTCTATACAAAGTAAAGGTCAAACAGATTGGGCTCGTGAGAATTACAGTTTGGCAGTAGTACATAAGATATAGCATTGAGAATAATGTGTTTTTTTATTTGAGGGTAAAGCTTTAAGATTTGGACTTCTCCCAAGTGTGACATATTTTTTTTAGATATAAAGCTTTATTTTGGTAATCATGTATAAAAAAATTACATTCCACCAATGATAGTGTCCTACTTTGCTAAGTTGGTTTGGTATAAGATAAATCCATGGTGCATTGTGTATTGTTTGGTTTGGTTATTAGTCTACAACGAAAAGCGAAGTTATTGGTTAATCTGTTTTATTAACTAATCGGGTTTTACATTTTAGTTAATTCAATTATGTTTATTTGGTTAGTTTGTTGAATTTCGGTTGGATTTGGTTAACAACCAAAATCAAACATAGTCTAAAGTTTTGCTTAAAAAAATACATGAAATAGATGTTTAAATACATAAATGAAGGTAAATACAAGAAGTGGGTGTATAAATGCAAGAAATGGATGAATAAGTAAATGAAATAGAGGTACAAACACTAATACATGAACTGAAGGTAAAAAAACTACAAATATATGTAAATGTTAATGATTCAATTTGATTCGATTAATTTCGGTTGACCGATGGTAAAAAACAACAACGATAACTGATTGTCTTTTAATTTGGTTTTCAGTTAATTTTAGCTCGATTTCGTCATTTTCGGTTCAATTTTAGTTAATGGTTCGGTTATTGTTCACTCTAGGTAGACCAAACTTGGCGATCAAAGATTTGTTAAGGTTTCCCTTTTCACTTACCTTACATTCAAGCTTGATGAAGATCAAATAGATTATATTCTTAGGCATCATTAATGCATTTGGCAAGCAAGGAACAACAAAATTTTCTATGCAAAAGATTTACGGTGATAAGACTTTTGAAGACATGACATCACTAGGGTTCATCTTGTTTGATTAATGAAAGTATATAAGCTAGAAATATATGAATATATGAATTGTTCGATTTGATTCGATTAATAGTGAATTTTATGTTAATTTAATTGTATCTAATACATTTTTAACCAAAAATAATTTATTTTATTATGTTGTCCTAATGATTTGCGTTTTCCATTGATCCCACCCTTACTTTACACTTAAGAAATTTTCAAAATTGTCATTTCGACTAAGAAAATACCCAAAACAGTCAACAGAATTTTTCACTTTCAAAATTACACATTGCCAAAATAGGCCAATCATGTATGAACACATAAAGCTGATTAGACTCTATTAAACCCCATGTGAGCCGACATTGTGACATTCGTCAATTTCGGGTCTCGTTTGTATTCGTTTTTGTATTCGTTTATCATGTAAACCGACCCATTTTGTAAACCAAAGCTTATGATATAATCAAAATGATGGATTTTATGTTACAATATTGTTTTACACTTGTTGGGTCTTGAAAACATTCTTTTTGGTCCTTAAAACTCCTTAAAATGACTTAAACCAAACTTTGAGGACTATTATTGCCATTTACCAAAAACTTGTTTGACCATTTCAACCATCACATGCATCTTTACCCTATTTGTATGAACCATACTCTTACCATTATAAAAGCAAGGCTCCATACACCATTTTGGTTGTTCATCTTCTCCAAAATCTCTCTCAAATCCAAGTATTCATCTTTAACATTTTGTTATTTTGATTTCTTAAGGTCAACTAACTATACTCTTTCATTTTAACTTGTTCATCTAATATTACTAACACTTTAATATGGTGGTACAACATATATATAATACACACCCCTTGTTTCCTTTATTTGTTACTTCACCGACTCCGGTTGGTTAAGTTTCGAATGTCATAAGGCAAGGCTTCATGGAGGACTTCGTGTTCTTGATATATATATACACACACATAACTTATTATACATATCACTTATGACTAACTTCTAACCCTTTTAGTTTGTTCATCTTATTTACAAGTTCCATGGTGTGGGTTTGTATAAGACTAACCTCGGTTTAACCGAAACTAGTCCAAACCGGAAACCGAACTTTTGTTTACTAGTTTTGTTAAAATAATTGTTTAAACATGTTTATTGCTAGATTTGAGTTTCAAAAATCATTTTTACAAGTTCTTTGATATTAAGCATATGGAATCCATCTATGAACTCGTTGGGAGATGGAAATCGAACTAAACCGAAACTTTTGCTTAAAAGACTTGTAGTTAACTTTTTAGTTGTAAAATTTAAGTTTTCTTCATTTATAAACCAATATACAAGTTCTATGATATTTGGGCATGTAGAAACCATCTATGAACTATTTGTGAGATGGAGACCGAACCAAACCGAACTATACCGACTTTTACTCGCTTAAGACACACGAGTGTGTTTTTAGCTATCAAGACTTGTATATTTCTTTAAAAATAGTTTACAACTGATTTTAATTATTTTCTTAAGTACTTGGAATTGTTGGATCCAACTTGATCTCATAACATAGTTTGGACCGACAAAACCGAACACTCGCTTAACGTGCGTTGTTAGTTCTAAACAATAGATCTACATACTTGGTTAAGTGTTAGTATATTTTAATGAGTTATCTCATAACAATTAATATGTTGGAAAGTTGACTTTGGGTTTGACCATTTGTCAAGACCCGAATCGACAACCCGAACACTCGTTAAAAACCCGTTTTAGTATCTTTGTCCCAAAGGAACTTGCATTTTAGCATTTTTCCCACCTTATTACTTAACATTGGTTAAGTAAATATTAAGGTTAGATACTTTAACCCGGTTTCGAGCAAACTTACATTTTTAAAGGATTGTTATTATAAATTCTTAAATAGTTACATTTTAAACCTTGAACTTTAATTGTTTACTTTTTGCAACAATTATTTTATTTAAAGATCTTCAAGACAACCATTCTAAATCCAAGATTTTATTGTCATTTAGGCCTTGCTCGTTAAACTTCATCTATCCGGTTATTCATCTTTTACCGATCAAGTTTTATACTTGAACGTGAGTATTCATACCCCGTTTTCTATCTTTTGTTTTGGGGTGACATTTCATACTTATTCAAATCAAATGCTTTATACTTGAGTCTTAAACCACAAACGTTGTTGTATACTTTACTTGAATAATTGCTCGATTTGGTATTCTATGCTTATATGCCTATGTGTTTATCGCTTTCGGTTGGTGGAATCTATAAATCCTAGACTACTTGGCATCCCCTTGTAGCAAGGTGTCGTTAACGTAATGCAATTAACGATATTCTATTAAATCCTAGACTACTTGGCAATCCATTGTAGCTAGGTGGCGCTAACGTAATTCTATTAGCGATTGTCAATTTATCCAAGTTTATAGCTATTATTTATGGTTTTGTATACCAGTTTTGTGGCTTTTCATACTATATATCTATTGTTCAAACTTATGAATTGCTCACCAACCTTTGTGTTGACAACTTTATTTTATGAAATGTTACAGGTTTGCATCTAGGTTGATTATGGAGTTCGGTGAAGAAAATGACACAAATACCGTTAGGATATTAGCAAAAATGAACAATATTTGATTTGCTATATTTTGCTATATTTTGTTGTATTTGACTTATGAATATTTGATTATGTGACATTTTCGATGTTGTGAAATGAAATGAGTTTGTTAAATATTGTCGCTTTAAATAGTGTCATGCGCTTATGGGCAATCGTTACACCTCGGCATGTTCCGCCGCCTTTTGTCGGGGTGTGACAGACATGAAAAATCATGAAAGCCTAACGTGAAAAATCATGAAAGCCTAACATGAAAAATCCTTGTGACAGACACTTGTCTTGAATAAGTTATAGAGGAACCTAGTAAGTTAACGATTACTCTAGAAAGGTTCAAGTCGTTCTTCGGAAAAAGTGGATTCGTTCTTCAGTGTTTTTGCTATAACGGTACCCAATTATTTTTTCCAAATATATACAAGGAATCATGTTTTAGCTAAAGTGGAGTAATTTCTTCAACATTTAGGTTTTAATGGTGCCCAACACTTCTTCAAAGAATATGTGGAAAATCATGCTTTGGCTAAAGCAAGCCATTCCTTAAGAGGCTACATTGGTGACCAACTATTTTGACAATGACTAATTTTGAAAGAAAAAAATCTATGTTTATTTTGGAAATTTCTTTTGTCATAATCATCATTTTAGAAAATTTCCCTTTTAATATTTATACATAATTTATTTACAACCTAAATATTTTATACACATTTTTTTAAGAGATGGTAAAGAAAAAAAATAACTTTTAAAATATAAAATAGTTAAACTCATTAACTTTAGTAATGTAAGGTAAAATGTGTGGTATAAGAGCATCCATAGCGAGTCTTATATGGACTTGTTAATATCTCAAAAACCTCACCAATCCTAACGTGAACCATTGTTGTTGTCGTCCGCACACCTCGTTTGAGATTAAAGACCTACACCATACTTCCAATGGTGGGGGTCATGTTCACACACGCGCGCGCACACACACATATATATAATAATTTTTTATATGGTTTGTCGAGTTTTATTGTTGTAAAAGCAAAAGAGTGGTTTTGAAGAAAGTTTGAAATCTGAGTTAGAGTTTACATAAAACTAACGTGGATGCTCAACAACTAACAAGACACCTCCATAAATAATTTACTCACGTAAAAAGTAAAAAATGAAAAATGAAAAAAGTAAATCACTTAAACTATATATTGTTATTGTTAATAAAATAGATACATACATGATTAATTTACCGGATCCACCATTGGTCACAATCATCATCCCTTAAACTACTAACCGAACCAAAGCTAAAAACTAGTAACTCACGACCAAGTTCACAAACCATCCGTGGCCCAGACAGAAAATCGCGACACAAAGGACATGTGGTGTGATTGTATTCGACACAACGATCCAAACAAGCTTTATGAAAAAGATGATCACATCTCAACACTCTAATCTCATCATACTCTTCTATCTTTGACAAGCACACGGCACAATCCACGGGCTCTATGGAGCTCGTGTTTCGATGAAACTGCGTGACACCGAGCTCGTGTGGACCCTTTCCGGTCACTTGAAGTTGTCCTCGTTGAAAGAAAGAAATATGAGTCATGAAATCCAATGCCCATTTTAAATAATTAAGCATTTGTATGATTAAGTTTGTCATGGTTAACAGTGGGAATATTTGGAGAACCAATGTAGAGTGGAGTGGTGTGTTATTGCTCTTAGTATCTTATATAACATATGAAATTATGAAGACATATGTTATTGGTTAATAATTTAATATATTTAATTTATAATATATATAGATATTATATATGGAGAGAGTTGCTAAGGGAATATTGATGTAGAGGCGACTAATGGCGTATTTTTGTTGACTAGGAGTACAAAGTATTGATAAGCATTTAACACACACATGTGTGCTTGTGAGAGTGTGTTAGTTGCGTATGCTTATTAAATTAACACAATAATTCATTGTGTTTAATACTATGGATTAAGAAAGATGCCAGATTTTGCAGTTGGTCTTCTCGTATAATGGTATGATGTGATGGTTATGATTTGAAATCTTATATAGTATCATATCCGAAACCTAACTTAATGGGTTTTCTCACAGTGGTATGTTTCTCTCTTGATGGTGTTAGCGGGTGAGCCAGAAGTGTTAAAATCTTTATAGACGGCTGACGTCCCGTCTTGAGAAAGTTCACTTTAGTATTGAGGTTGTTCCAAGCATTGTTTAAAAAGAAAAGAAAGAAAAGACGCTAAATTTTGTATTTATAATTGTAATAAAGAAACTAATCCATTTCCACGAAGTAAATGCTTTATTTAGTTAAATATAGACGTTGTACGTACTTTTGGTTCTGGCTCATCGTATTAAGTGAACAACACTTGGCTCGATAGAGTGATTCGGTTCGGTCTCAAGGGGTGAATGGAGGAGATCAAACTCATCTCCTTGAACTAATATTAGAGTTGATTTGTTTTATAATTTTACATAACTTGTTTCTCATGTTTGTGTTGTCTATATAAAGAGCTTGTTAGGTTTATTTATATCTTGTACTTCCGTTTGCCAATTATAAAGAAAATCGTCTTTATTTTGAGTAATTCGTTGTGTTCAGTTTTGGTTCTTGATTTCTTATTTCACTTGTGATTATTTAGCACATTGAAGTGTGATTGAAGAGGTAGGTCCCAGCAGAGCCCAGTTGGACCCGCAAGACTCACCTTGAACAGGGACGTCTGCGCAGAAACCAACTGGATCCGCAGGACCAACCATGCTTAGAGACGTGACGTCCTTACGCGCAGTACGCAAGCTGTTCCCGCAGGAAATGCCTCCCAATGGTGAAGGACTCCGCCTGTCCCCGCAGCCTCGGATACAAGCCATCAGCGAAGGCCACCCGCGCAGCAAGGCTACACGCACAAGGCACTTAGCTCTCAATCATTCAGTGTCACCTGAAGGAATGAGCGAAGCCGGGAACAATCCCGCACAAGGGCGGGAGGGGGAATACTCCCGCCCAAATAAGCCTGTCCGTACGATACGGGAAGATCTTCTGTACTGTACCTGACGAGGTATGGGAAAAAGATCTGACTAAAGATACGACAGCTTATGGACAACAGTATGGCGAGCAGCATGCTCCTACACTGTATGTCACTATTAGCCGCTGCCTACTCACCAACTCTTGTCATACCACGTGCGTAGCCGGCAGTTGGTGGAAAAGGAATAGTATACAGCAGGCCTGGTCGCTATCAGCCGCTGCCTACCCACCAACTACCAGCAGGGCACGTGCGTAGGCTACTGTTGGTGGAACAGGAATACTGTTGCAGCCGGCCACACCTCCTTGGAAACCTACCTTCGGCTATAAATACCACAAATGGTATGACCATCTCATCTTATCTTGTATCATCATATTATACCTGATATCTGCTCTAGCAATCTCTTAATATACATTTATATTTAAAGAGCAATCTAGTCTGATTCTCACGCCGGAGGGTGGTCACAAGGAGGAACCCCCCCCCCCCCTTCTCAGTGACAAGCTCACGGTGTCTGTTTTGCAGGTTATCAGAAGAACCATCTTCTCTGGGTCTAACCCCTCGTGGGAAACATCTATCTAACCCCCAGGTTACCCGTAATCTGCCCGGGGTCTGGTTAGTGTTTCTTCATTGGCGCCATCCGTGCATAAAGCTAGAACTTTATTTTTCTCCAGTTTTTTCAAACTTCTACAAAGATGGTTAAAGAAATTCCGGTAACCATAACCCCAGCTACTGGGGGGAATACCGGCAACACAGTATTTACAAACACTACCCCGGTTACCCAAGCCGGGGCAAGTGAAGTAAATTTTACGAACACTACCCCAGTTACACAAGCTGGGGCAAGTGCAGTGAATAATCGCTCACTGGGATTCACCGATACCCAGTTTGAGAAACGAAGACTCCCCCGCCAAACTCTCGATGAAGTTAAGGCATGGGCGGAGGCACGACAAAAGGAATTCCAAGCTGAGTTGGACGAACGCTTGCGTTCCGTACAACAGGCCGACGAATTCGAATACTTGGATGACTCGGAGGAATCCGACTCCGACGCGAACCCTCGCCATAGGGCAAAAGGGAAGCGTAGGGAAACGGACTCCGAACCGAGAAGGCATTTTGGACAAGCTTTCAAACCAAAAAGCACAGGTGGAAGTCCACGGGACTTCTCCAAAGCATTCAGACCAAACGTTGCAAATGCGGGAACGTCCAAATTTGCAAGGGACATTGCGGAAGCAATCGCCCCAAAAAGTGCCAAACAAATGTCAAGCATAGGCACATATGATGGTATATCTGACCCAGATGATCATTTGAACAGATTCATAGCGGGGGCAACCGTCAGTAGTTGGACGGAACCTACGTGGTGTTACATGTTCCAAATGACGCTGGTCGGGGCTGCTAGAGCGTGGTTTGATCGTCTACCGGTCAACCACATCTACGACTGGGCTGACTTCCAACAGAAGTTTAGCCAACACTTCAGCCAGCAAAGAAAGTATACCGAGGAGCAATGGACAATCCTCAAATGCATTCGAGAGAAAGATGAATCTTTGCTGGACTTCATCACTCGCTTCAACTCGAAGAAGCTAAGTCTGGGTAACATTAGCGAAGATCTTGTTCGCGCTGCCTTTATTCAGGGCGCGAACGACCCAGAGCTCATCCGCACCTTAACGGGTAAAGATGGCATGCCATCCACATGGGATGCCATCATGACAGCAGCAAAACGCTATGCGGAAACTGAGAAGCAACTGGGTAGAGATCTCCCACAGAGCACAAACCTCTACACCCAGAAAACAAGGGAAGACAACGTCCTTACCGCCCGATTAAACAAAAAGCGAAAGCTAGGCATTTGGCAGTCAAGGGTAAACTTTGACAACTCATCCGGCTTACAACATCGGTTGGGCGGAAGGGATAACGTACAGTCAAACAAGAACTCCAGATGGACGCCGCTCACCAAAAGCGTCACCGAGATATTCGCCACCGAGGAGCTCCCATGGCCAAAGCCTCAAATAATCCGACATCGTCACAATGCTGATCGGAGCAAATACTGTGACTTTCACAGGACAAAAGGCCACAACACCGAAGAATGCATAGACGTAAAGGACATGGTCGAAGCATTTGTCAGAGATGGGACGCTCGCGCACCTCGTGGCTCAATGAACGCTGAGCAGGCTGATGCGTGTAGAACCCCAGCTGGGGAAAACACGAATAAAATTCCAGCTTCGATATGGAGACTACATGCTGCGTAAAGAACGAGATCCCGAACCAGGTGCGTATCGGCTCGATGGCACTCCCATCCCAACAACATGGAAGGGAGCTTATTTACACAGTTTGCATGTAAATCAATTCCAAATTTGTAAAGAAAAGGCCAAGAGCCACTTCTAATGGAAATGATTCTCCTTAAAACATCGATGCTGATGATTTTACATTTATACTTTATGAACTATTCAACACTAATATGCCGGTTTCCACCGCATAATTACGTGGAAAGTCGTTGCATGGGGAAGGCGGCAAAACCCGCATAAACCCAAAAAACGACAAACCTTCACGCAGGTCAGTTGACGGGGAAAAGTTCAGTCATCCCACTAAATGAAAGTGCCGGTCTATCCGCATGAATCATGAGAGGAAACTGAACACTAACCTATCAACAACCGTGAGTCGAACGGTTAATTTATTAAACACTAATATGCCGGTTTTCACCGCATAATTACGTGAAAAGACGTTGGCTGGGGAAGGCGGCAAAACCCGCATAAACCCAAAAAACGACAAACCTTCACGCAGGTCAGTTGAAGGGGAAAAGTTCAGTTATCCCATTAAATGAAAGTGCCGGTCTATCCGCATGAATCATGAAAGGAAACTGAACACTAACCTATTGACAACCGCGCGTCGAACGTTTCAAAACAAAATTCCTAAAAAAGGATGAGGAAAACCTACACGCAGGTTAGACGCAGGTAAAGTTTAGCCATCCTACTAAGTGCAAGTGACGGTCCTACCCGCACAAAGATTTATATTTCATTATTCATTACAAGAATGGCCGGGTAACTACCCACCTACAAGAAAATAAATCTATACAATCAAAATCTATCCTAGCAGTGGGAAGGGATCTTCAGGATCAGGCTTCAGGGCCACTTCCACTTGGACCAGCCCCATCAGTAGAGCGTGGCAATTCAAGGAAAGCCTTAAGGATAGCGAGCCCATCATCAGCAGCAGCAACTTCATTCACCTTCTCCACCACCGGATGCTGGAAGGCAGCATACTGGTTCACTGCTTGGTCGTAAACAGCTTCAGTATCTACATCGAATAAAGGGAAGTTGGAAGGCGGAATGCCTTTCTCAACGAACCCTAGACCAAGCAGGAAGCCGGCCTTTTCCCCATCCTCGTGAGAAGCGTTGAGGGCTGCGCTCATAGCATCGTCGTAAGATGTCTCTGAGAAGACCCGATGCACAACCTACAAAGAAAAAATACAAGTCAAAACCTTTTCTATTTACAAAGAAAAGCGTAAAGACATGAAAACATACCTGAGACAACGCTTCTCGAAGAAGCCATTCCTTGGCAACCAGAGCTTCTTGGAGGGCAGCTTGAGCTTCGTTACGGGCGCGTTCGGCTTCACTCTTGTTAAGGTTGGCAAGCAACACTTCTTTAGCCGCAGCCTCTTCGACGCCCTTAAGCTTCCGCTCAGTATGGTCAAGCACCCCCCTCTGGTCCAAGATCTCCTGGAGCTTCTTGGCGTCTTCCATCGCCAAGGCATCATGAGCCTGCTGGAGAGCCTCTAATTTGGCTTTAAGCTCTTCATTCTCCACGCGTAGAGGCTCAGCAACAGCTTCAGCCTTGGTGGCCCTCTCGGTTGCGTTCCTCGCAGTCTCCTTAGCCAGCCGAAGCTGTTCATTAACAGCTTGGGCAGCCTTGGAGCGGGCCTCGAGTCGAGCTTGAACTTCAACCTCGAGGGCCTTGAAGGCCTTCTCCTTCTCCGCAGCCACTGCGGTAAGTTTTTGGTTTTCCTCCCGGACAGCCCGCGCCTGAGCTTGTTCTTTAGCGCGAGCTGCTTTTAACTTGTCATTTTCACGACAAAGCAGCTCGACTCGCGGCTGCATTCGGGCAAGGAGAACCCGAAGCTCATTGCTAAGCCTACCCTCTTGGTAGCTAGCCATGGCTTCCCCCAACGCACCACTGGGAGCAGCGTGACGAGCCCATTCCACGCACTCCACAGGGGTGCGAAGGGTTGTTCCTCGGCTAATGTTCCATCGTGGAACATACACTTCATTGGAATCCGACACTGCAAAAAACAAAAAGCAGTTAGGAAAAGATGATAAAAAATATATAGAAAAAAGGGCCAAAGGAACCCTACGCACCTGTAGGGTCAATAACAGGCCGATAGCCGCCGAACCCATCACCTGAACCCAAAGGAAATCCATCCAAGAGGTCAGGCAGATGGGAAGGTGGCAAAGATTGGCGAGAAGCCCCATGCGTACCTGATGGACCGGCCGTCGTTGCCGACGGCGGGGGCATGGTAGCAGCCGCCGCGGTCGCCTCCGCGGTCGCCGCCGCGGAATCCGCAGCAATAGTAACCGCCGGCTCGGTGAAGGATGCCGTAAAAATCGCACTCACAGCCGGCGGTGACGTCATCTCAGCTGGAACAGTCGGCTCAAAGGAATGAGCAACTGAACCAGCGGAAGCAGGCGCAGGCGCCTGGGTCGACGCCTCAGGTAGGCTGACCAAGCCTACCGTCATTGGCGGAGAGGTACTCCTCTGCGCTCCACCCTGGAATGCGTCAACATCCACGCCTGCGTAAAGAAGATAACTGAAACAATATTCAACTATGAAGATAAAAGCTAAAGGAAATTTGTACTTACGGGTTTTCTTGAGCCTGAAAGTACGGACGGGCGGGGATGAACCCGATGGAGCCGGCCTCTTCACGCCGGTCACCGTTGTCATCCTGGGCTCTTCGGTGACAGTTGTCACAGCCTCCGGAATGTTGGTCTTGTCACCACTGGGATTCCCCGCCACCTCTTCGCTCTCGGTCTCCGAATCAGACCGAGGCACCGGATCGGCAGTGGATGCCACCTTCTCTTTTCCCTTCCCGCCGGCAGCCTTCTTCTTCCGCACCAACGGAGGACCATCTGCGGATTCCTCATCAGAACATATGATTAGAGGAATTCCAGCAGAGGTTTCAACATTGAGGGGTCGAGGGTTGAAGAGCGCCTTACCTGGCCGCCTGGCGCTCAGGATCTCATGGCCTAGCGGGTAGACCTCCACGAACCGATCCGCAGTTTGTTCGAGGATGGGCAACTCGTTCTCGTCTAGAGCGCGAGTACCCATCCGAGCGGGACCGTCAGCCTCCCGCGGGTTAAGGAGCGACTGCAGGTCGTTCCCCTCTGAAATAAACAGGAAAAAAGTTAGAAGAAATTCAAAATCAACAAAAGGAAAGAAAGCATACCGTAAGGAACAGAGTTTGAACCGTATTCGAGGACGATCGGAACCTTTTGCGCGTCCGCCGCCTTCCACACCCGGCTCATCCCCAACATCACCATCCCGGACTCCGCAAACCGGTAAACCGGAGATTGGACCCGGGAAATCCTCGAAAACCATTCCGCCTCCTCGTAGTTGGAGGCGTGAAGGCTGGGAAGAGCTTGCCCATTTTTGAACTTCATGGCAAGAGGGATGGCGTGAGCGGAGATGAAGAAGAACTCCCTCTTCCACGCGCGAAGACTGCGCTCGGTCGCGCAAATCTTCAAACCCTTAACCCGGGTTATCAACGTGTACCACCCCTGGATGCACCTCCAAGTGTAGAAGGTCATCAGGCGGTCAACATAGGGCTCAATGCCCAAAATCCGGCACACCCACTCGAAATGGCGAACCTTGGCGATCGCCATGGGGTGCAACTCGGTCAAATGAACACCGTGCCTCTCAAGGACACGGTAAACAAACTTTGTCAATGGGAACCTAAGATTCCCATAGACAAAGAATGCTGCATAAACCCCGATCTTGCCTCTGGGGGCATCGTACACGGTCTGATGGGGTTCAGGAAACTCAGGCTCGAGAGACTCGAGCATGAACTTCCTGACAACATACCGGTACAGATCGCCGGGCAGAGCACACTGGCACTCGCCAGCAGTACTCTTGTCATCGGCTGTAGACTCGAGATCACGTGAAGACATCTTGCAGAAAGAAGAAAACGATTTCGGGAAAATGCTGGCCTGAAAAGGTGAGTATTCGCCGGAAATCGATAAGAAGATGAAGAGAAGAGTGAAAGTGTGGATTACAAAGAACCCTCTCCCCCTTTATATACTAATCGCAATTAATGCAATGAATTTAATGCGGAGGAGAGAGAAATCGAAGGTGCAATGAAACTATGACACGTGGCAAAAAGCAAGCTGGCAACAGCTGACAGCTTGCATACCATTAATTTCGCGGCCACGCGCCCGAAAAATCGCGCCCACGCGCCTAAAAAAGCTTCTGGAATGACCATGTACTGTCACGTCACCATAACTTCCTGCACGTCCTGACACAGTCAGAAGAAACCGTCGCACGACGTTTCAGAGGTTTGGACTGTTCTTATCTTTCCACCAACTCTTCGAATTTCAAAATTCAAAATTTAAAAATATTAAAAAGTAAGCGGGAAAATACCCCTTACCTTGGCAAACAAATAACCGTAAGACGGATGCGGGTACAGTGTTAAGGCAAAACCCTTCACATACCTAGCACCCGCAGGGAATTGAAGCTAAGTAAACCTTGGCAAACAAGTAACCGTAAGACGGATGCGGGTACAGTGTTAAGGCAAAACCCTTCACATACCTAGCACCCGCAGAGAATTGAAGCCAAGTATACCTCGGCAACCAAGTAACTATAAGACGGGTGCGGGTACAGTGTAAAGGCAAAACCCTTCACATACCTAGCACCCGCAGGAAATTGACGCCAGGAATACCTTGGAAGTAAAGTAACCGTAAGACGAGCGCTGGTACAGTGTTAAGGCAAAACCCTTCACATACCTAGCGCTCCGCTGGGAATTGAAACCAAGAAGGATCTTCTGGGCAATGCTTGCGGAAACGGAAATAACATCCCTGCATAGCGGGAACATCGAGAACTACGTTGTTTGAAGCTCCAGGATGGAATTGGTGGTTTTAACATAATTGATCACTATGTTCAAAACTACCAAAACCTCATGGAGAATCCACACAAGTGGGACTCAACGCTCCTGACTTGCGAGGAGGTTACAGACCTACCCGCATCATACCCAAAGACCAAGCAGGAAACTCGGGAATTTCTGCAAGTGACAAGGACTTCCGCGGGAAGAATCCCCATGGAAAACCTTAAAAAACCCTTTTCAAAACCCTTTGCTCAAGTCCAAAAGTTCACCTCACTTTATTAAACACGCATGAGAAGAACATTGGACTGGGGGGACTTGAAGAGGTAGGTCCCAGCAGAGCCCAGTTGGACCCGCAAGACTCACCTTGAACAGGGACGTCTGCGCAGAAACCAACTGGATCCGCAGGACCAACCATGCTTAGAGACGTGACGTCCTTACGCGCAGTACGCAAGCTGTTCCCGCAGGAAATGCCTCCCAATGGTGAAGGACTCCGCCTGTCCCCGCAGCCTCGGATACAAGCCATCAGCGAAGGCCACCCGCGCAGCAAGGCTACACGCACAAGGCACTTAGCTCTCAATCATTCAGTGTCACCTGAAGGAATGAGCGAAGCCGGGAACAATCCCGCACAAGGGCGGGAGGGGGAATACTCCCGCCCAAATAAGCCTGTCCGTACGATACGGGAAGATCTTCTGTACTGTACCTGACGAGGTATGGGAAAAAGATCTGACTAAAGATACGACAGCTTATGGACAACAGTATGGCGAGCAGCATGCTCCTACACTGTATGTCACTATTAGCCGCTGCCTACTCACCAACTCTTGTCATACCACGTGCGTAGCCGGCAGTTGGTGGAAAAGGAATAGTATACAGCAGGCCTGGTCGCTATCAGCCGCTGCCTACCCACCAACTACCAGCAGGGCACGTGCGTAGGCTACTGTTGGTGGAACAGGAATACTGTTGCAGCCGGCCACACCTCCTTGGAAACCTACCTTCGGCTATAAATACCACAAATGGTATGACCATCTCATCTTATCTTGTATCATCATATTATACCTGATATCTGCTCTAGCAATCTCTTAATATACATTTATATTTAAAGAGCAATCTAGTCTGATTCTCACGCCGGAGGGTGGTCACAAGGAGGAACCCCCCCCCCCCCTTCTCAGTGACAAGCTCACGGTGTCTGTTTTGCAGGTTATCATAAGAACCATCTTCTCTGGGTCTAACCCCTCGTGGGAAACATCTATCTAACCCCCAGGTTACCCGTAATCTGCCCGGGGTCTGGTTAGTGTTTCTTCAGTGATAGTTAAATTGGTACATGTCAGGTTACTTATTTAAATTTTACAGAGAGAATTACAAGTCGTAGGCTAAGGCCTTTGTAATTGGGGTTTAGTTTCTCGTGTAGGGGACGCCTTGTGTTTAAAGCTATAAATATCAGAAGTTATTGTTACTTTGTGTCACTTCGAAACAAACAAGAGTAAGAGTGATGTCTTGGCATATTTCATGGATATTTTAGAGAAACCACACATAAGCAAGAAACAAAACTAAATTAGAAACAAGTAGCATTTAAGGTATACAAACACACATTGTCACGTTTGTAATTTGAGAGAATATTCCAAGTTATAATAAATACGTCTCTCGATGTTCATTAAATTATATATTTATTAAAACACGTTTACTAATAATAAAATAATAGTAATATTTATAATGATTAAGAATTAAATAAAAGGAAAAGATGAAACTTTTTGGTTAAAAATATATTATTTAAAAAAAAAGAATGTATATTACTCTCTTCGTCCCATTATAAGTGTCATAGTTTGACTTTTCAAATCTTTCTTTTTGCAACATTGACCGTAAATATTTTTGTTCGTGTCATATAATACTTGATGAAAATTATATCAATGTAAAATAAATTTAAAAGCCAATCCATTCATGTATTTTACATCAAGTATTATATAACACAAACAAAAATATTCTCGGTCAAAGTTAAACAAAAAAGACTTGAAAAATCAAACTATGACACTTATAATGGAACGAAGAGAGTAAAAAACTAGAGTTAACCCTAATAAAATATAGAGTTCACTGAAATACATTCACAACTAATTCTCATGATAATAAAGTGAGATATATTTTAATTTGTTTTTAGGTATTATGGATATTATGAGATATTTCCATAAGAACCATTTCAATTTATCTTCAATCAATCACATGTAAAAGCAGGGGATGATATGGATACTATGCTTTTAAATGTTACATTTCTTTACAAATCTGCGTTTGTATTTTGTTTTTTTTTTTCGATTTGACCCTTATATTGAGTAAAGGGGAAATGGTTTATGACACATTAATAATTGTATGACTTATAGTAGTAATAGCTAAAATTATATCCCATAGAAAATACCATTAGCTAAACAAGCATGTGTTAGGTATGTACAATATATATATATATATATATATATATATATATATATATATATATATATAACTCTTAGGAAATTTTAATAATCAAACATTTTTAAATTTTTTTTTATATATTAACATTATTTAAGAGAGGTTTATCATATTTTATATAAAAAAAGTTTTATTACATATATTAATCACAAATTTACATATGTGTAAAATTTATATACTAACAAATTTACATATATGTAAAAAACATAGATATGTATAAAAACTAATTTTCAAATTTGTAATCGTAAATATAGATATATAAAATGATAAAACTACACTCAAATAACATTAACATACAAAATTTCTTTATAAAAAACGTTAGTTTTCAAGGGTTCCTTCAGGTTTCTTAAATAATTTAAGAGTTCTGTAATGATACGCGTCATATATATTATTAACCTTGTATTTTAGTTCGCTTTAGGCTCCTAGAGTGGTTGAGTTGGCCCTGACTGACTCAAACCGACCCGAACAATTTACTTCCGATTATAGGAAATTGGAGCATCTTATAAAAAAACCCATTGAAAAAAAATTCCTGAATTACCACTGCCTATTCTCCTTTTAAACTGATAAAGGTTATCATGAAAAAAATAACATGACATAAACCATCATGCGACACACATCATCATTTGCCTACAGAGGGGTCAGAACTCAGAAGAGGCGAGGCATACCACGATTACAGAGGCGCCGGAAGAGGCATACCACAACCACATAGGATCCGGAAGAGGCATACCACATATGAGTTGTTTTCGCGTTGGCACATTTGGCGTCGAATTACCAGCGCCTAGGCTTCTATATAATTCTGATCCTGGTGATCTGACACCAAATGAGCCAAAGCAGGACCGGTTCCTTTGTAGATGATGATGTCATGTCATTTCGAAAAATTATCCTCAGCGTGACTATTTTGAACCGGTCTCTCTAGAAATGCAAATAAAAAAATCTTTTTAGTTTTGTTTTTTTTTTACCATATAGTATTTATCACCAGACTTATATTATGGCTGTAAATCCATACTAACGTGTCACCCGCCTCCTCCCTAAGTTCCATGTTGTAGACAATATTAAATTGGGACCAAGACGTTAATATTGATTTTGACATTTGAGTACGATGTATCAATAGGCTCTTTTTGACACATGTTTTAATAATATAACGTTAAACATGCGCCCCTCGTAATCTACTCAAGTTGTAGATTGAATTGAGCTTAATAAACTTGTTTAATAACTAGGCTTTAGATTCAGATATCGAGCTCGGTAAGTTTGTGAGTCTAAACAGATCTAACGTTGGTTTTTGGCTTAGCTATTTTAGCAAAGCTTATAGTTTTTTAATAAAATAAGCTTCATTTGGTGTTTGGTTTAGCTTTTTTAGCTTAGGCTTATAAGCTTATATAAGCTAATTTGTAGAAGCTTATTTGAAGATGGTTTTTTAGCTTATTTGAAGAAACTTATTTGTTTAAGGGGGTAAATTAATCATTTGTCTTCAAATGGTGATGGATTAATAATATTGAAGTAACTTATTACTATAACAAATTAAAAATGATGGATTTAATAACTTATTAAGATGTATAATCAACTTGTAGAATATAAGCTAATCCAAACAGTTAAAAAAAACTTATCAAATGATATAAAATAAGCTATAAACTTCAAAAAGATATAAGCATATAAGCAGAAAAATATAAGCTAGGCCAAACACCCCCTAAATATACATAATAACTTTTTTTAACGACGACTTTCTTGTATTTAGGCTATTGCATCTATAAATTTGGAGAGCCCCGTTGTCTCATTATGACTAGACTATGTTGTTTTAACCAGGTCCATGCTGACTTCAGAGTTTGGCTTGGGCGTCGCCCTGGGAAACTATACCGTCGGGTGCCACTTGACAGTCGTGCCACGATAAGAGCTGAACTCTCTGACATGACACACGGTGGGATGAAAACCCGGGTGGGCTCGGCTCGGGGTTCAAACTAACAACCTTTACACAAGACTTAACTCAAATTATTCATTGCCAATATCCATCAAAAGTGCCACAATATCCATCAAAAGTGCCACAAGTGGGAATCGAATTTAAGTTCATTGAGAATCTAAGGCTCCTACCAATATGCCACAAGTGAGGGATTAAATATACATAATAACTAATAAGTATATGTAATTACGATAAAATTAATTAATTTATAATAACTATTGTACATAAATTACAATAAAATAACTAAATAATATATACTATTTTATATATACAATTTATAATTATTGATATATATAAAAAAGAAATATAATTATATAAATTATCCTATAGTTGGGATTTATTTTGACAAATTGTAAATCATAATATTGGATTGGAAGGGGATTAAATGTAACATTTTAATGGTATCCTGCTTGTTTCTTCTAAGAGAGGTTGATGGTTTGAGCCTTGTCGTCTGCATTCAGGTTGTCAAGCTATCTTGTCTGGTGTCTACGTGGGTTTTTATGTCGAACCTAAAACATCATATAACCGAAATCCTGTCATCAATAGACTCAAAAAAAGTCACTATTAATTAAAACCTTTATAGAATTTTAATTGGCTATCTATTATCTAGCATAGGACTAAATTATCAACTCATCATGAAAAATCACATAAATAGTATATGTATATTCTCCTATTTATATTTACAAAATTTTCCAAACTTATACAACAAAATCCTTTAATAATATTATGTGCAACTATAGATAATAAATAAAATAATCAAAATTCCTTAAACCAACCCTATCTACATTTAAATAACTTTGTACAAACTAACACAAACATGATCATATATTCATCCCCCAAATCACCTCTCGAAATGCCAGTTAAACTCGTTATCCCTCGAGATCGATCGAGCTGTGAACCCAACAATCGTGTTCCTAATGGACCGTTGTCGAACCATGTGACAATACCGAGGGTCATCAGCTTGACCCTCGTGCCTAATCCACTGAACCATCCCATGGTACCCGGGAAAGAACCGCATTTGAACCGCTTTAAAACAAAAATAAGGTATCAAAGAAGCCACCACCACAAAAAGAGTCACAACCCAATAAGTAGGCGCGGGCGCAAGTGTTTCCGCAAACACTTTATACGCGGTTGTTGAAACCGACGCTGGGAGTGCACCGTACGCTAACAAGAAGAGGTACCACAAGATAATACCGCCCCAGATGAATACATGTTGTATTAAGGTGAAGTAACTAACGGCTAGCGCCATTTGGCAGTTGACAACCCATACGACACACGAGTACAATGTGGCCCCCATGATCTCCATCCCGGCTGTTTTCCCGTTCTTGTCGTATGACTCGGGGTTTAACGCGCTCATGCAAAGGAAGAATATTATTAAGCCGGTAAATAGCCCGTTAAGCATCCAACTGAATATTCTTCGCCAACTAAAAAGCGTGTTTTGCACGCCTTCTTGGTATAGCAAAGGGAACTGCAATAGCAAATGAGCATAACATTAGAATGTTTAGAAAAAAAATATATATATAAAAAATAAAGGAGGCAAAACGGGCCGGGCTGACCCGTTTTGTTGGGTCACTGATCAAAAAGGATTGGAGTTAAAAACATACATTATATGTTGTATGGGCCTGGTTGACTATATACATTTTTCTCAAACAAGCTTATACTATATAGTTATATAAATATAAGGGTCCTACTATTTGCACCCATATTTTTTATAAATGCACCAATTGATGTGACAATAAGTAATGTATATTTTTGTTTTTATATAATATTAATATAAAATGTTTTATAAAAACATGAATATTTCGATTTGTTTATTTTTATCTGCATTTTGATATATTTAAAAGAAACAAGCAGCATAAAATATATTGACGGGCAAATTTTTATATTTGACACGATTCCATTGTTTATAAAGTTTATATAAATAAAAATACCCCAACGCCATATTGTTTTTTTTTTCAATAAAACATCATATATTAAAAGATATAAAAGCAAATTAAAAATGTATATTAACTAAAGTCACATCAATGTGTGATGAGTGTAAATTTCAGTTTTTGTCCTTTATGTTTGGTGTTACTTGCAGATCATGTCCTTTAACTTCAACAAGTAAAAAATAGCTCAGGAAGTTCATATGTTGTCACACTTTTCGCCTTTTACACAAACTAATATTAAAAAAAATTGATAATTTTTATGTAAAATGACTATTTTACTCTTATTATTATTAATTATAATAAATGAAACAATACTGTTTTATGTATTGAAAATACACTTTGGGTACCTTTTGACCATTTCTTTAAAACAAATTTGTTTAAATATAAATTGACCCGTATATATATATATTTTATAACCGATAATATTTTTCATTAAACTCAAAACGATTACAATGATGTAAAGTTTTTCATACCTTGAGACAAAACCGAGCGGATACATCTTGATCAAACACGCCCAATGCGATCGCAGGAAGTGATGTGAAAACGATGTTGTAGAGCACCAAATACCAGTCGTTATAAGCAGATTGACCGGAGAATGATGCATACGCCTCGTATAAGAAAAGCGTGGTTCCAAATACAATGTTCTTATAAAAAAAGTAGTTTATCTGTAAAAAAAATTAATCAAATGTAAAATATTTTTTTTAACAAGATGTTACAATTTTTTTTACCATTGAAGAAATTCTTCTGTAAGACCAATGCCCATGAACTAATAACAAGCGTTCCAAAAACCGAAACTGAGCAATGGCAATATCACTCGACATGACCGCCTGCAAAGAAAATAGTTAGAACAAATAAAAAATGTAACGCGGTATAAGGGCAAATAAGTAAATCACTTGGTGAAGTACCTGCATTCCCTCAACACCACTGATTCCGATCCCAATGTCGGCTTCTTGAAGCATTCCCACATCGTTTGCTCCATCACCGATGGCTAATGTAGTTTTACCAGTTCCCTCTTTAACAAGCCTTGTAACCTGAAAAAATTATATATTTTATATTTTTAATTTCATTTTTAAAATATATATTGGAACTTAAAATGTTAGGCGCAAAAAGACTAACCAGTGCCTTTTGTTTTGGCGACGAACGACAACAAATAACAGAAGCACAACCAACTGCAAGTTCTAAAAACTCATTTTTCATGCTGTCGTTTAAAGCATACGTTAGTGATTTCCCGTCGATAATTAACGCGTATGCGTCAGATACCGAAGCATTAATCTGAGCTCTCCCTGCTGATATCTGTTTTTGGACACTGTTTCTGGAAAGCTGCAAGGGCAAATTCGTAAATTTTTCGATCAAGAAATCTTGAAATTTAAATTTGATACAGTAAGACGAGTGAGTTAACTCACTTTAGCAATTGTGTTTTTGTCACCGGCCTTTTCAGCTGCTAAAATCTCTGGTGATTCTAGAGTTATTACGATTTGCTTCATTCCTTGTCTAAGTAGACTGCATGCAAATCTGCACAAAAAGTCAAGTTTGACTTTAATGGTCAAAACAAGTAATCTTTAACTTTAAAAAAGTAATAAAATGTTAATTAGTGACAGAAAGTTTGATAACTATGGTTTACTAAATTATGAATGCTATGAGTATTATTATTATGAAGATCAAGAGAATACTAAATTAACATGAAATTTGAATTTGGAAATTATAAAGTTTGACTCTTTAAAGTCAACAAGTGAAAAACTTACCCTATATTAATGGCAGTTTCCATTTTATCACCGGTAAGAACCCATATCTTGATTCCAGCTTGAGCAAGTTTGTCGATTGTCTCGGGAACCTGCAAAAGAAAAGTGAAATAATAATGAGTATGAAATAAATTTGACCAATTAGTCAAACTGTCAAACCACAAGAAATAACTCACCCCTTTTTGAAGTTTGTCCTCAATGGCGGTTGCACCGAGAAGTATCAAATCGCTCTCCATTTGATCCGTCACTTCACTTATCAAATCATCTCGTTCTGCACTTACTGCGTTTTTAGCTTCTGTAAACTTCTCATTGAACTCTTCATATTCTTTCTCGTTGAGCTCACGATATGCAAGTATTAAAGTCCTTAATCCCGCATCAGCATATTCATGCACATGGTCTCGTGTCTTCTCTTCGAATTGCCGACCTTTTTTAGAAAGTCTTTCAAACATAACACTGCACAAATAAACAACATTAACAAGACACATTAATAAAATATAAATATAGTATCTAGCGTGTTTAAATGTTACAACGTTACTAACCTGTCAGCACCTTTACATAGTAAAAGTAACTTTCCTTCGTCGTCCCTTACAATAACCGACATCCTCTTTCGTGTACTGTTAAACTCTAAAATGTTCAAAAGTTCATATGACCTGCAAAATAAATATTAAAAGATTAAACGTTAGCGCGATGATAAAAGTTACCTGACAAAGAAAGATTCAATAAGGTTAAACCTTTCAACATGTTTTTTATATTTAGGATCAAACTCAATAAAAGAATCGATAATAAAAGTGACCCGATAAAAAAAGATTCATAAAGATCGAACCTTTCGACATGTTTCTTGGATATAGGATCAAACTCCATAAAAGAAACACTCGTTTGCGTCCTTTTGTAAAACTCAAAACCGAGTTCTCTAGCTGCAATCACAAACGCTGACTCATCGGGTGACTCGGCTTCATAAGTCACCTTCCCGCTCTCCTCATCCACATCAGGTATAGCAGTATGACATATCGCCAATAACCGAAGAAACTTTTGAATAACATCCGAATGTGGCTCGTTAACCCACCGCCCGTTCGTAATCCTTTCGTCTTCAAACTTATATCCTTTCACAGATAAATGAGAATAAGCATCGATTTCAATCTCATCTAAATGATCTTCGCCGTTTTTCCGTTTGGCCATAGCTCTCTCGACTTCCGTAACCCCCCGCCCGTACGCGGTCCCCGCCACCGAACACTTGATAAACTCCATAGAGTTACAAGTCAAAGTCCCGGTTTTATCAGACAAAATGGTATCGATTTGACCGAGCTCTTCAGTCAAATTCGATGTCCGGGCGTGCGCCGGTTTGTCTGACTCTTCATCATACATATTAACATCTTTGTTAATAAAAATTGTCTGCAACACCTTCACTATTTCTATAGACACATATAAGGATATCGGAATCAAGTAACTGTAAAGCATGAGAGCTGTTAAAAAGTGTAGAATTGCCGCCACGGGAGCTCGTTTCGGAT